>NC_069374.1:2658400-2963000 GCF_021730395.1 Mercenaria mercenaria
TCTTTTGGCATCACTTTCAAACTGTTTTCATGCAAGTCTACCAAAATTCATCATCATTGGCACACAATTTTCATTGTCTGTGTATTCAAATATATATTGTCGCCAAAGCATTAATCAGATACGTTACCATCATCTGATCCATTAATATGAAATGAAACAAATTTGAAAATCTTATCTTTATTAATAATGTGTGCCCATTACATACAACATTTATAATACTATTTTAAATTTTGATAATCGGTATGTTACATAACAAAATCCACGTACATTGTTGAATGATTTATGCATGATTTCACAATCAGCAATCAACTTTTTTATTTTCCCTTACAGAACAGAAGAATTGCTGATAAGCATTTCACTAACATGAAATATTTTATCTTTACTTATATGGAATTGAAAAGGAAGAACAATTCAGGTGGTGAAACCAGATACTAACTAGTACGTGATGAACAGATACGTTATTCAGAATGTCACATTATTCTGCGTTTTAGAAATACATAAGTGATGGAATTAATATCATATAATCACTGTAGGGATGTAATGAATGTTTAAGAAACAATTGTACAACTCAAACAAATTGTCACTATCCGAGTCTGACCTTTGTGAGACCTCTGTAAAAGATAGTGTAATCATAGCTGCCGATCAGCCTATACCAACTGAGAGATCTTAGACATCATGTATGGCTGTAAATACACAAATTGACACCATTTATAATGTTCTTAAAAAATCAGATACGTTAACTTTGGATTTTATATAGAAATCTGTAATAAAAAAATTGTATAAAATCGTTGAGGCAATTAATTCTTTTATCAAGCAGTCATGGATGGTTTCATTTTTCATTATTAACATTTTTATGCAGTAAGTATATCTGTTTTAAATAGTGTCAGATACGTTACTAAATACCTCATGTATCAATGCGTGCATTCGTAGTGCATAAATATCACGTCTTGAACTGTGATATTGATAATACTTTATAACGATGTTTAAGCTGCTACTTGTGATTAAGATCTAGAATTTACGTTACTACATTAAATGCCAGGCTGTCAAAGTTATTTGACCTGTTGTAGGCTTCAATTCCTTTAATCTGAGAGCTTAGTTAACATAAGCTTAGCTTGTAGAAATGAAAACGTAAGACATGCATACACGGTTTTGTCAAAGAGATCTGAATATGTCAAAATGTTTATTTCATTTATAGTGGATACTCAAAACAATGTCCTATATTAAAAAGAGCTTAATAGTAACGTATCTGGTTTTGGAATTCTCAGTATCATTAAATAAATACTCTTTAAAATGTATTTTCAACTAGCATAGTGCGCCCATGTAGATTTTTACCTCATACAGGCTTTCTATTTTCAATACTACACATATAAAATTTAATTTTTCACCAAAGTGAAGGACTATAAAAGTGATGTGTGTTGTAAGATTTTGACCAATAATACATTTACTAGTATATGTATCAAATTCTAAAATTGCATGTACAACTAAGAGTTGTTGTTTTCGTATACACTCCGCATTTCTGGCATTTATTGCGTCTATTCAGTGAATATCTGATGTTAATTCCACCACTTTTGTATCCCTAAAGCACAGAACACATTCCGAATTTAAAATATCGTTAAAGTATCAGTTCCTCACGTATCTCGTTTCAATATCTAAATTCTACTTCCTCTTATATTTCTTCATGTAGGTGAAATGTTTATCAGCAATTCTTATTTTCTGTAAGGGAAAATAACAAAGTCAATTGCTGATTGTGAAATCATGCATCAATCATTCAATAATGTATGTGGATTTTGTTATTGATTTCTAGTAACATACTGTTTATCAAAATTTCATATTATAAATGTTGTATGTAATGGGTGCACATTATTAATAAAGATAAGGTTTTTCACATTTTTTTTTCACTTCATAGTAATTTAACAGATGAAGGTAACGTATTGGCGACAATACTAGTATATATTTGAATGCACAGACAATTAAAAAATTGTGCCAATGATGATGAATTTTGGTAGATTTGCATGAAAACAGTTTGAAAAGGATGCCAAAAGATTCTAAATACAATGCAGAATAAATTTAGTCAAGACTGCTGAGCGACACAAAATTGGGCAATGTTAACTCTTAGAGGAATAAGTGTAAAAAAGGTTCATTTACTTTTCCATAAATACAAAAAGTCTTCTCTGGTACAAAATGTTAATTAAAGGTCCAAAATGATGTAAAAACAGGAACTAGCTTACAGAAAAAAAAATCACATTTTATCTAAAAAAACAAGATTATTTTTTCTTTAGCCATCATGTGACACCTGTTTAGTACTTTTATGTATACCTTTATTGAATTGCAACACTAAAACACTTAAAAAGACTCATTATCATATAGAAGATTGGAATTAATTGCTATGTACACCATTTACTAAATTTATTGGACACAATGTGACCATGACGTAATGTAACCATTCAGACATGAATGCCTGGAACGTTGTAGAAAACACTCGTAAACATTCAGAAGTCGCATGTGAAGCAAAATACATGATTGAGGTGCATTTTCAGTCGATTTCTACCAACAACGAACCTGTAAAGATGCATAAAATGTGTTTTATGGAATTTGGGACTCAATGTGACCACACTTTTTCAAGAGAAAAATCACCGCTTCGAAAATCTCTGCAGGGTAAATGGAAAAACGGCAACACTCACATAGCAAAATAATACATCATTGGAACCGGAAAGTTGTTGGCTGGAACATGATCGGCGAAATATGTTCAAATATGATGACAAATTGCAGAAAAATACAAAAAACCTTCTCGTACATGGGGGCAGCCATTAAAGTGGACACAATGTGATCATAAACAAAAATCACGTGATCACCCTCCCTGGAATTATTTATTTCAAGTCATTAAAAGGCTTACATTTTCAAGCGTTAAAATACCTGGGAATGGAAATGCCCAAAGACCTCGAAAGTTGAAACAGTGAAAAAAAATCTTGGCCACTAATGAAGCTGTAATACTTTGAAGAAAAAAAAGAGACTTTCAGTATGAAATTATTATAAACATCATGCTGTGGAAATTCTGCAAAACGAAGCAAAAAAGAAGAAGACCAATTTTACTAAAGTGTTACTGTTGGAAATGCTGCATTCAACAGAAGCATATAGACCAATTTTACGCAAGTGTTCAATGTAAAAACATATACAGAAGCAGTATAATTCTGATGTTTGCTACTGGAGTCTTGAAATTCTAAAATAAATGTCAAGTTAAAATGATGTAACTTAACCTAGATTTATCGAGAAAATTCAAACACCACAAAAACCTTTCAAAAGACAATAAAACAAAATCTACGTTACTTAACGCATGCATAGATTTTCCCGATAGCAGAAATCTGACACAACTTGCAAATATTTCATGAAGATGGGAGACAGAGTCAGATTTGGAGACGGACATGAAATATTTAAGGTTTAGATAATTGGATTAGGTGTTTACATTTCTGTTGTAAGGTTGTTAAACTGTTGTGAACAAACTAGTACTGTCAAGGAAAAGACAGACATATAAATAAAGTCTTGGTCCAGACACCATAAATGAAGATTCATTCTGTTGAAGTGTGAACCTATTTTCTTAAATTTCTTTATTTGATACAGGTGCCTCCTTTGCAAATTGATATTGCTGTCAAACTAGATGGAGTCTTAAAACTTGTAAGAGGTTTAAGACTGGTGTCCAAAAAATGTCACAAATTGACTTTACATGTACAAATAGTTAACTCTAAAAATGGAAGAAAATTGGCAATGTATTTTTCAGAAGCAAATGGAGGCCCAGAGAAAAACTTTTCAGAGTTGTTCCCGAGTTAGATAAAGGAATTGTAAGATTATAAACTCTGGACTGAATACTCGGACGATTTCTTCAATTTTAAGGATTTACTCCAACAAATTTTTTAAGTAATCACTTGTACCATTTATCATAAACATTTATAACATTTGATATTTCATCGTAACATTTTTGATGTTTCATCATAACGTTTGATGTTTCATCATGAAATTTGATGTTTCATCGTAACATTTGATGTTTCATCATAACATTTGATGTTTCATCACAACATTTGATGTTTCCTGAGCTTTAAGCTGATTTATTTGAAATGAGAACTTAGATATATTTGTATATGTAATAGCTGTAAAATGTTTGTAGTTGCAATTTTTCTATGTCTTTCATGTGTACAATATTACCGGGACGATGTAAGCCTGGGACTGTTTGGCCTTACAGTAAAACACAGTGAAGGAGAATCTTAGAAGCCTTTTGATCAAGGTTATAGTTGGTTTCTAAATTTACAAGTGCTCTTTGAATTCTACAGTTTTCTTGAATTCTGATATTCTTGAAGAGAGATGTGCCATGGGAATTTTTCAGGAAATTAATGCGACTGTCAACACCTGAAGACTGGGCCGGGAATTTGATTGTGATAAAATTGCTTTTTCTTGAACAAAAGGCACGTGATAGATGCATCAGGGACACATTTTGCTTGAAATTGTGATGTTGAAAAAAAACTACACAAAAACTGTGGTCTGCATGTATAGCCAGAAACTAAAGTATAGTCCGTTTCACAGGCTTGCATGAATGTTACGGCCTGTTTCAACAGTTGTGACGTGTGATGTTAAGGAAATATGTTGTATTTTACAGATATATGTGCTACTTGAATTGTTGAAGGACTATGATAAGATTAGATATTGTTATTTAAAATCTGAAGATGGTTTGCTTTTGTTGTATTAATACACTGCATGAGTGTACAAAATGAAGAAGTTGGTTAAAGATAGACAACTCTTTGATTTGAGATCACTTTGCTTAAGAGTTATCTGATTTTGTTACTGTGATACATAGGGTAAAAACACATGGCCATGATGTTCTCCATTTAAGATACCTACATTTTTAGCAATTTTTGGATTTTGAAAAGTGACTATTCAGATATTCCAAAAAGCAGGCATATCTCCTAATCCAAATACAGAGAAGAAAAACAAACTGCCACATCAAGCAGAAATAAGGAAATTCTGAGACAAATTTGGCTTTTTTTTTCATGTATCGAGAAAATTTTAATTTGCTTCTTGAAAAATTAAGTTTTTTTTGTAGGTTCTTGATCCTCAGTGGAGAACATCAGCATGCATTGTTGTTGGTGTATAAGATCTCTCTAATGCCATGCATGCTCGTGCCAACAAAAACAATGCTTAAAAAATATAATTATTGAATAATATTCAGTTTTAGCTGAATTTGTGAATTTGATTTTGTTCTGTACATTGCATTTTAAGTATTTAAAGCTTTGTAAGTACATCCATATCAAAGATAACAGTTTGAGGAATGAGTTATCATTGCTATTATGTAATAACTTTCATGAGCTGCTGTGTAGCATGGCTGTGGAAGTACGGCCATGAGCTGTTGTGTAGCATGGCTGTGGAAGTACGGCCATGAGCTGTTGTGTAGCATGGCTGTGGAAGTACGGCCATGAGCTGTTGTGTAGCATGGCTGTGGAAGTACGGCCATGAGCTGTTGTGTAGCATGGCTGTGGAAGTACGGCCATGAGCTGTTGTGTAGCATGGCTGTGGAAGTACGGCCATGAGCTGTAGTGTAGTATGTGAGGCTACACTTTAAATATCTAGTCATTTTTCGCTTACTGATAGCCTGTGTTGTATTTCATTTCATGTTTTATTTATTTGGGAGAAGTAAAGATGGAGGGGTAGGTTAACTTTAAAAAGCAATAGGGGCAAATTTATTTGTTGGCAATAGAAAGAAGTGAAGTAAAAGGCATTTATGGGGGTAGGGTTGGTAACAGGGGTGTAGGGGAATAAAGTTGTAGGCAGAAAGGTGGAGACAACTCTAAAGCAATTTTGAGGGTGTGGGGAGAGGAGAGAAATTAAGTAGAATAAAACATGGAGGGGGATAAGTTGTTACATTTTAAAAAAGCAAAATGAAGCAGGGTATCAGTACTGTTGTTGAAATGCTGTTTGTTGGAAATATGTTAGTAATGCAGTATGTGAAAAAAAAACTGCTCTTCTTCTTCACACAAACACTTTATGAATTCCATTTTACCATTCATCTTGTTGTATGCTTTAGTGTTGATGGCAAATGAATGCTCATCTTTTAGGGCCAGACATATGTATATTACTAATTTTTCAGTTTAAGTTGCTATTTTTTCCATGTTTAAAGAGGAATGTGATCCACCTTCGATTTGGCCAAATAAATTTTACTGCCTTAGTAAAGGATTTAATGTTTGGTGCATGGGCTAGACAAGTCTAGTTTTGAAAATTCTATATTTAAGAGACTGGTGTGGAGAAGGGATTATGTACAAAAAAGTTCCGCAGGTATGAGATCTATAATCAAACATGGACAGGGAAACTAGTAATGCATATTGTTGGCCTTTAATTTTATTGACAGAAAATGTGTATGGTATATTTGTTTTGTTTGATAGAAGTGCCAATTAAGTTTTAATTGAGAAAAAAAATGGTGTGTACTGTGCTGTAAATTTCGAAATCCGCATTTGAAATATTGCATGGACAGTGATACGCATTTCATCACTTTAGATGAGAACCATACAATAAAGTTTTTCAAAATTTTAGTTTTTATAAAATGGGCAAGAAAGTCTTTTATCTGTTTTGTAAGTTGTAATTTAAAGTTAAAACAATGCAAGTACTCTGATTGACAGCTTTTTTCAGCATTGTTCAATATTTTTGATTTTTTTCTTTTTAGAATATTGAAATGAAGCTCTAAAGTTTATAAAACTGAGTTTGGATACCAGTCTCAAAGTGCAGCCGTGCTAGTGGTCAGTTAAAAGAATGTGCTCAGAATCAGCCAATCAGAGGCCAGAGTTTTGTGACTGGTTCCTGGTATCGGTTTTATAACCTTGTACACAGTCTTTGAGGCCTAAGAAATAATCTGTAATTACTCATTGCATGGTTGTTCAAGTATATTAATCTATGTTATGTATCATAAGTTATGTTTTTATGTAGCTTAGTTCATAGAACTAAATGTTACAATATTTTTTTACCCTGTGTTCTTGCCTTAGTTGATTTAAACAGTATATTGTAAATTTGCATCTTACGATACATTACAAAACCAAACAGTAAACATTATAGTTTATATTTTGTTATACAGTTTTAGAAACGATTTTACCTTTCTACAAACTTCATTTACCCAATACCTTTAAAAATCATTTTATCTTAGTTTTAGAGAGATACATCTCCGCATTTTTAAGTTCAACACAGAATGGTGGTTTATAGATGTTTCATTTGTTTATGCTATGCATAGAATATATCACAGCAGATTATTCTTGGTTGTTATAAACATGTTGTTATGGAGATTTCAGCAGTTAATGATTTTCTTTTCTACTTTTGGTTTAGAGGGTATCTTACTTTTAAGTTTAGATCTTTTCTATGGGTTTTATACAATTAAACAATATTGTGTTTCAATAAAATTAGAAACATATTTTTAAAACACAATCATTTGAAATAGAAAGACTAAAAGACTACTTGAAATTTTTGCTTATTTATTCATGTTTGAACAAAAATGACTCCTAACTTTACTTGTAAACCAAAGAGGATATTTTAGTTAAACATTAAAATCAAAGAAAAAATGAAAACCTGAAACCAATTGACATATGTAAATCTACCAAATATTTCAAAGTTTTGTAGAATACAAGAAAAAATGTAAGTTAAAATAGTTCGTGTTTTGTCCTTAATAACTTATAAAGACTTGAAAATTTGTTCAACTGTCCTATATATGTTGACTAGCCTGTATTATTTTGGTTGTTATTGTTACAAATCTAGATTTTAGTTGTTTGTATGGTTCTTGCCCTTGAAAATTCAGTAAAATTCATCAAAGCAATTACATGATTGTTTGTTATTACTTCACATATGTTATGTCAATAGACATTATACTTGAGTGCATATCCAAGCAGTAAAAGCATTGAGGACATATATTGAAGTACTTACTTAAGAAACATTAAACATCATGTGCCTTTAATCAAAATAGATCCCCACCATTACAGTGGTGTCCAGTAAATATCACTCTGTCTCCCAGTCCTTATAACTAGCATGGTTTTGATGACAAAATATTATTGCATGTTTTTATGCCACCACACATTCGTGTGGAACATAGAACACGAGCTACAAAGCTCTTGCGTGACAAACTAGGTATCCAGTAACAGATACCTGTGCTTATTTTACCTCCTGGTACTACCCTTTAAATGCTGAGTGCCTAGCAAGGGAGCTACCAGTACCATTTTTCACGTCTTTGGTATGATGCGGCTAGGGATCGAACTCCAGACTTCCTGCTCTCAACATTTTCTCACTTAACTTGTTCAAAATGTGTATCAACTCTGAATGAATCAGCAATGGTGCGAATACTGTATCCAGGCACGTGTCCAGGTGGGGGGCCAGGGGGCCCGGGCCCCCCAGCTGGCTGGCTAGTTACGATTTTTATTACTATGGGCCCCTCAATTAACAAATTTATACACCAGCGCAACTGGCTTGATTTGACAGCAAAACACAGGCTAAAGAGCCATAAAACGGTGTCCAGTAGTGGAAATTAGCCCCAGGCATGTTGTTGTTGTTGTTGTTTAGTAAATTCCTCCGTTGACTTTTCGGAGCACCCAAGATCTAGCTGTATCTTGGTAGTATGCAGATCGATCCTTCCTGAATCGCGAATTAAATAATCCACTTTAAATCACACACAGATTGTAACTAGATATTTACACCCTAACACTTCCGGGGGGGATATACAAGGGGGATTATCTTTACTTAATGATTAAAAAGTACTTAAGTATTGCATTATGGGTCACTGTCCGAAAGTCCCCTGCACCTTGCCAAGTGGAGCCTTAACAGCAATTCTCTTGATAGCAACTCTACCTTGTCTATACTCTCAGCTGTCAGCTGGAGTTGAAGTCCAGTACTGGGATGTGTACAGTCAAGCATAAGATGGGTAAACCTGTGTCTGTCCTTCAAAGCACATGATATATCAGATTGTATGTCATTTTTTAGACGGACTTTTATTTTTTGACGGATGACCTCTAACGCTGGACATACAGCAATGAAGTGATCCCTGGTCTCAGGTTCTGTATTACACAATTTACAGGTTGGATTCACATTGTACTGGTTGAATGCAGCTCTATTTGCTTGTAAGGTGTATGTACCTGTCATGAGTCTTGCCTTAAGTTCCGCCCTCTTGACATCTTGTAAGTTAGGTCTAACTGAAGTATATACATGATGTGGTTTACCAGCCTGCAGCGAGGATGGATTAATGTACTTGAGGCTAGGTTTTTCCGCAAAGTCTGACCTCCATTGCTCTTCTATTGAAAGCCTAACAGCTTCCTTAAGTAGGTTCTTCCAATCTGATTCATCAGGTGTCTTGTCAAACAATTCATATGCTGTTGGTAATTTATAGAGGAGAAGCAGTCTTCTAATATGTGAAAATATACTTTTGTGGTGAAGTTCTTTAACGGCTAACTGTCTTTCAGCCACTTCATATTCAACTGAACTTGGTGCTTGCAGAATACTGTAGAATAAATTCAGAGTATTTTTGTGTATCTGGGTAGAGACAGGAGACACTCCTAACAAAGCAAGGGCAGCACAGTTTGGGGTTCGATCTGGAAGATGCTGAATTTGTTTCAGTGTCTTGGTTTGGAAGGCGTCTACCTTTTTCACATCTGTTTTGGTGTAGTAAAGAGTCTCGAGACCATACAGCAGCCTCGGTACTATATATACCAAATGTGAGCTTTTACATCCTGTTTAAGGCCGTTTACCCCATGAAAATCTGCTCCAAGTAAGGCATATGCTGTTTTCCTCCCTTTGTCAATTTTACTCTTTATATCCACCTGGCCAGTAGACTGTCTAATGATGCCCAGATGTTCAGTTGAGTCTTCTATAGGAATCTCCTCTCCCTCTAAGAGGAAAGCAGTAGCTATTTCATGAATTTTTCGTCTGTTGCTACGGTAGACCACACAGCTGCTTTTTGTTGGGTTTATGTCATAGCGATACTGGTGACTAAAGTCCTCTACGGTCTTTAACATGAGCCTCATTTCTGCTGGGGCATGTGACATAAGGGCAATGTCGTCAGCACATGTGGTATGTGGTATGCAGATGTTCCCTATTCTGGCTCCGGAAAACTTTCCCTCCAGGTCTAGTAATAGTGGATTGTTGTAGCGTTTGTAATGTTCTGTGGACAACACTCCCCCCTGCCTAACACCTTGCTGTATAGAGATGGGCTTCGATACCTCTCCATTCCACTTTACTTTTGATGTCATGTTATCATAGAGGTCTTCAATCAACTTCCACTCGGGGATAGGTATACCATCAAGAAGGAGATTCTGCAAAAGAAGCGTGTGGTCCACCACATCAAAAGCCTTCCTTGTATCCAGTGTTACTAGAATATGCTGCTTCTGGTTTGCTTTAGCTTCAAGCTGGGTCTCTGAGACTAACAAGGCAGATCTTAACGAGGACGTACCTTCAGTAAACCCACTTTGGAGCCTGGATTGTGTGTTTCTGTAGACTGGCTTGTGACGTTCATTTAAGATTTTTTCTAGTATCTTCAGAACCACTGATGTAACTGTAATGCCTCTATAATTCCCTGGGATCTGTGCATCTCCCTTCTTGTGCACTGGTGTAATAAGGCCTGTTTTCAGTATCTCTGGTACTGACTTATTCTTTAACAATCTATTAATAAGATTAGTTAAGTACGGTAGGATGATCGTCCCAGCCAATTTAAAATGTTCGGCCATCAGACCCATTGCATCGGGAGCTTTATTGTTATTGAGCTGTCTCACGGCATTAGCTACTTCCTGATAGTCAGTAGGTTGGATGTCTTCAACATCAGCTGCCAGCATATCTATGGTAGCAAGGTTGTTTTTTGTCTCTTCCAGGAACAGATCATCATACTTGCCATCAGCTTTGGTTGTTTGCTAAGGATTGGAAATATCCGGCCCATCCTTCTGTGATATCTTCATTTGTAGTTAGTCGCTGTTCACCAACAATAATACAATTTGTACTTGATGTGGCTGATTTTCTTTGCCTCTGTATTAACCTATAGAACATGGTATCTGTACTGTTTGTGGTCATAATCTCAGTTACTTCATTATTCCTTTTTTCAGCAGCTGCCTTTCTCTGAGCCTTCCGTAGGTTACGTTTGGCTGTTTTCATGTCTGACCGCAGATGATGATCTGGATCTGAGGGAGACCCTGCAACTTTCCAGTTCCACCAGATTTTTTTGCTAATCTTTACTGCTTCCATTATTTCCATACTCTTTGGTTGGGGTTTTATAGGTTTACGTAGTACCTGCTGATTGGGCTGATATCTTGGTATACTGCAGGATGCTGCCTTATCAAGGGAGTTTTTCAGGTTAGTAATGGCTGGACCAACATCATCTGTATCTAGAGGGTTATCTTCCAGTGCTGTTCTTAAGACATACTTATACATATCAATATTACACTTCCTCCAATTTGGCTTGGACTGGTGCACAACTTTTTCTGTGTATGTACTAGTAGGTACGTTTATTACAGTTGAGACTGCCGTATGGTCAGAGACATTCTTATAATGGACATTCTGGACTTCTGTATGTGATGAAATATTTACAGCTATCTCGTTCTTTAGGATATAGTCTAGCTCTGCTGAAGTTTCTCCACTGGCATGGAAGAAAGTAGGTATCCCCTGTTGTTGACAGATGAGTTGGTGTTTGTGTACAAAGTCCTTCAGTAGCTTATCTCTGTCGTTGGGTGGTTGTCTGGAGAGCGAACCATTGAAGTCACCGCAAAGGAATGTAGCACGACCACTGGAGTATTTATACAATATTTGTCACATGTCACAGGTAAAAGTTTATCTGTGCATGCTTCATTGATCGCTTGATCGGTACTTGATTGGGTAGCGGAGAAACTATTATGTTTTTTACTCTTTGGAAGTGTTATAAAATGATCATTACATTGTTGGTTTTGTTAAGTAAATCATAAAATGAATCTGAAAATTGAAACATTATGATGGTTGTATTTTGTTTTTACATTAAGGCACATTCCCCAAATTTATTAAATTGATAGATATTTATCCTATCTTTTTATTTTACAACAATTATGAATTTGAAACTACTGTATCAATTTTACTCTTTTGGGTCCAATAACCTTACTTAAAAACTCTCATAGTTTTAAAAGTAGTTTCTCAGTAAATTACAAAACGCATCTAAAACTCGTTACTTATGAGGGGTTTTATACATAAAAATATCATTTAATATGTGCTGTGATGTTATAGTTTGTACAGTCAAAGAAGTATAAAATACACATCTATTTATTTTTTATAAATCTTTGGTACAGTTAAGAGTTCATTGTCATTTGAAATCTGTGATGTAAATAGTAATTGTCATAATACTTCGTTTGTTTTGTTGGAAATCTAAAAACATTTGGCCATTTTGCAAATAGGATACCCTTAATAATTAGACTAGCCACTAGACTGATAATTACGATATTTCTATGATTTTCTTTTCTTTTTTATGTTCATAGAGACAAAAGCCAGTATATTCTAGAGATTTTCTAAGAGGACTGATGTTAAAATTGTAATATTGGACATAGTATATAGACTGGCTCAGTTCACTACATGAAATCATAAAAATGTGAAAAAGAATCATCATAGTCTAGGAGCTAGTCTACTTAATAATCATCTTAAAACTTCAACATTTTTTTCAACTGGGTATCATACAGAAAAATAAGTCCATACACTGTGACTGTACAATCATACATACATTGAAAAGGCTTGATGAAATGATTAAAAAGTAGACTTTTCCTTAAATATATAATACATTCATGCATCCTTAAAGGTGTTTCAGGTAGCAGGAAAATGCATCTATTCATGTGCCATATTAAAAAAATTTCACAATCAGGAGGGGATACCCCTCCCGAACCCCCCCCCCCCCCCCCCCCCCCCCCCCCAGCAAACAAATCCTGCACACGGGCCTGGTGTCGTAATCATGGGTTGTATGAATCAACACAGTGCTGTTTTAAGATCACTACTAGAACACAATTCAACATGTGTTCAAAGAGATGTATAAATATTTTTCATTTCTTATAATTGCCAATCTAATTGATCAGCTACTCAAATAAACTTATCAAGACCAGTGTTACGTCGTTGTTAATTGTCATATGTCTTTCAAATACCATAGTCTAGATTTGTTAATTCAGTAACACGACTGTTTATCACGCAGTTCGAGCACCATCTGTGCTCCGCTTCAAACGAATTGTGAACTTCCGGTGAACGATTTGCGCACGGAAAATAGACAAATTTACGGTAAGCGGTTTCTTTTTCTTTGTAGTATTCTGTTTTTGGACAGAATATCAAAATCGGGCTGCTTAGTCCAACCTGCATATAAACAAAAAATATTCTGGAAAATATCTTAACCAGTGCAAGGAAAAGTGAGGTATGATGAAAATTATACAGGCATTTTGTATCAAAACATCGCCTAACTGAACCACAATGCTGTGTGTAAATGTTCCTATCTTGCTTACCTATCAATTTCAAAGGAAAACACAACAAACAAAACATCATATATGATATAATCGTACTTCTTGTAATATTTAGTTTACTTAAAGAGCGAAGACATTGCTAAAATGTACCCGGTACCCGAATTGTGGCACCGGAGATAGAATTGAGCAAATAATAACAAGTTTGTGTGTATTACTAATTGGTATTTGACTTTGCCTTCTGTTGTAACAATTGCATTTAATTCCTCTAAGTAGTAGCTACCATCAGTACCTCGTCAGAACAGGCGAAAATTCAGAGTCCAAGAAAGAGAAATACTGGAGGGTTGTCCTGTGTAAAGCCTTTACCAAAGAGCTGTTGGACAAGTACAGAACAGAGATGTCATTATAATTGCATAATTTGATACCTACAAGACTTTGAGATCTCACTTATGACGACATTTTTAAAATTATATTGACAAGCATGCTCATGATATGTGTGAATCTCCGAAAGAATTCCTGTGTGCAGACTGACGATAAAAAAAGTTCGACCGGACTAGTTATGCCAATGAGAGACTATCAAAATCTAGATGTATGCCCGTGTATCAGACGCTTGTTATTTTACCCTTTTTTAAGTCCTGTGACATGTCTCTTGTAGCATGATACTTCTAAGAATAATAATTGCCTTATTCCTTAGCAGTATTACACATTGGGATATGAACATTAGCATGAGCTCATTGACCAATGTCGGGGCGTCAGTCAGCAGCACAGGGGAGTCTCGAATTCATGCTGCCATCAGTTTGCTACATATACAAGTATTAATTTATGGATGACCTTGTTTTAATAACTTTTCCTTTTAATCTTTTATGAATATATAGCCGAAGGCTCCGTAAATCTGGGCAGATTCCTTTGAATTCCAGTACCGTTAGTTTGCCCACATTTACGGTTGTATTTCTATAGTATCTGCCCACTTTTACGGATTGAATCTCAAGATCAAACATATATCTGCCCACTTAGACAGTATAGAAAGTCTATATATGTCTTTGTAAAGCGCTTTTAAACGCACACATTTTGTATGAAAAAAGTGATGTATAAATGTGGTATAATAATAATAATAATAGTAATAATAAGAAGAAGAAGAAGAAGTGTATGAATATGATTTAGAATTATTTCTCATGAATTATGTTTGAATTAAAACAAATAAAATGACTAGATTTGTGATGCCCCTGGCCGTTTTTTACTTAACTGGAGTTCTTGAATGAAGGTTTGATGGGCCAGGCTTATTTGTTTTTGAGTTTGCTTTTTTCATTGTCTGAAAAAATAAATACGGACGAACTAAAATTTGATTGTTATAAAAACGTTTTACATTTTATATTTCAAACTATTATTTCAATGCGCAGAATTTTAGTGAAAATATAGAAAAGATAAATACGCTATTTTTGTAAAATTTATATTTGCATATAGTGATTCCTTTGTTAGCATGAATTGTACAGACTGCAGATGCCATACCACGACGAAGTTCCTTTTCACAATTTCCTCGAGGTTATTAGGTGAATCCCATGAATCAGTTACCTTACTATATCATCTTTGTCTCAGTGACTCTCCAGGGTCTTTCGCGATCGGAGTTGTTTATTCTAATTTATTTCACCAAACAGTTTTAGAATAATGGGACATGATATCACTTATCAATGAATTTAACCAATCTAGCACATCGTGTGATCAGTACAATATATGTGTGTGTGTGTGTTAAGGGGGGGTGAAAAAATTGGGACGAGGACGAATGTCGGGATACTAAGGCACACTAAACTAAGTGAAAAAAGTTGTCTTGGGATTTGGGATTAGGTAGGGGTTGGGAAGGTCAGTAATGTTCGTTGTTATACTCCACATCGCCACCTACCTATATTCAAATTCTGTTCAAGTCAACGCTTTGGATAGTGTTAAAGTTACGCTCCTGATACAAAATATGACGGAAAGACAGTTTATGAAACCCTTTACCTACTGAATCGGTTCAAGCTTTCTGTACATCGTCTCATTGCCAATATCTTGAACGTTTTTTTAAGTAATGTTCCGGACAAAAAATATGACGGACAGGAAGACAGACAGGTGCACGCACCACCGCGTAGTACGTGCAGGCTTTAGTCAAATTAATTGGACGGGCTGTTTATTTATTTATTTATTTGGGTTTTACGGCGCACCGACACTGTATAGGTTATATGGCGCCAAACAGGACTACAAATTTTGGTTTCACATCTCATTTACATCGAAATAAAAACATGAGGTGTGGAATCAAAATTTGCACACCTGCTGGAATCACAGGGTTACTGCTAAACCAAGTGACTCAAGACCCTGTTAGTCGCCTCTTACGATCATACAAGGGTAAGGCAGTGGTTCCAATTTTGTTCATACATAGATCCTCCCAGAACCACATGGAGCAATTGGACGGTCTGATTGTTTTAGAGGCCTATATTTTATGACTGTCAATCTGCGAGTGGAGAATTAATTTGACGCTATCCGAGGAAATTGGACTAGTGCGGGCTTGTGAAAAGCGGAAAAGAAAAACGAAAATGATAAAAAGGGAGATTAATTAATGTTTTGTAGTTTATAGATTATACTAATATAAAGGGAGGAAAATGATTTTTCGTGAAATAAATCCTAGCTATCGTTAATCGGATATACAGTGAAACGTTTAATGAACAGAAACAATATGTTAAAAGGCGAATGTCCTACTTAGTTGTGGAACTATGAATACGACCATGAGAATTAATGTTATAACAGCAACAATGTCCTAACCTGACCAATATGTCATTTTTTTCAAATTCAAGAAAATACCGCATGCACTATAGTAACATATATACCGACTTAATAGCACAAAATAATATACAAGCACTGCAATCGTTAAATATTATTATATGTTGATATAATCACTATTCCTTACAAGGTTTGGTATGTGTTCAATATTTTTGTTTAAATACATATGGCCATTACTATTTATTTCTATGAGAGGTATGTTGCACATACTAATCCACAGACACGGACCAGACATACTACACATTATTTAACACACTCTAATGCTTAATATACTACTATGTCATCTCTGGATTCTCATCAAATAAGTTCTGGGACAGTTTTGTATCGCTTATATACATTTTCACCCTGTCATTGTCACCATGTAATGAAAATATCTCATCCGGCAAAACTGTTTCTTTACCTGTTTCATTATCTATCATGACACAGTCAACACAATTATACTTCGGTAGTTGGTTTTTAAACGATATAGCCTGGAATAAAAGTTCTTTGTATGCAGAAGGTGAGAGTTTCACTTCTGTCATACATACTTCTTCTAAATCAACCATATCAGCTGATAACTCCAACGATGTCGTTCCAAAATTAATGCTAGTAAGCATGAGTAACTTCAGTTTATGCAGTGAGCCTATAGTATCAAACATTCTATCCAAATTGTTGGGACATGTTATTTCGTCAAATTCAATTTCTTGTAAGTTATTTGCCTGTGGAAGGCTTGCTAGTAACTCTGAAAAGACATCTGTCGATTGGAAATCTCCTATGTAGCATTTTTCTAAGCATGTAGTGTCGTACATGATTCTTGACAGAGGAAGAAATCCTAAACCGAGAATGTTGATCTTCTTATTTTGGGAGATATCTAGATCAAAGCCACAGCAATCATTGCCATGGTCGTTGCATTTCACCATAGCTAAAAATAGTTGACGTAGGCTTTTTAACTCTGTAATAAATGACACAAGAACTTCGAGATGTGCATGAGGTAAAGTGAAGCAAGTGAGATCGAGCGCCTCCAGCTGAGACATACTTGTTAATGTATGAATACTTTCTACTGTAAGTGGAACCATCTTATCATGCCATATTCCTTCTATCAAAGTGCAACTTCCCAGTGACAGACACTTTAAAGTTTCATTCGATCGTGCTAAAATATGATCAACGTCTTGTCCGTTGATATCACCAAACAAATCGAGTTGTTCAAGGTAATGTACCTGGTGTAGATCAAAAATGCGAAAAACTTCTCTCAAATTCCCATCTTCTCCTTCATTATCAAGAACTAACGATTTAAGACGGCCTTCACTTATCTTAGCAATTTTTGTTAAGGCATCTTCGTACTTCTCATCTGAGCAGTTTTCGTCCACTATCAAATCTTGTAGGTGAGGTCTAACTGATTTATTATTAATGATACATTCTACATACATGTCTTGGATTTCTTGCAAAACAGAATATGAATCAGATTCGGAATATCTGAGTATTTTGCATCGGAAGTCTCGCGTGAGATCACTACTGCCTACAATGTCAGGTATTTTCCTGAAAAGCTCATTGCAAGATTCAGGACAAAGGTTACATAAAAAAATAAACACGCCTGACATTTCAAGGATTACGTCGATAGAACTGCATACATTTAAAACGTCAGTGACGCAAGATGAGATTGGTAGAGTCTGCAAATAAAATGCTGCGAAGAACTCTTGGAAGGTCTGATGAATAAATGAGAAAGTTATTTGTCTGCTTGAAAGACTGTTCACAGCTTTGTTTTTTGTCAAGAGGCCTACTTCTAAGCAACATTCAAGCTGATCTTGTGATAATATCTCATCAGCAACAGCTGAACCAAATACGAATGCTGAATCTTTTCTATACTTGAATAATGTTGTATACGCTAATTTTCCGACCGCTGAAAGTAGCATGTAATATTTCTTGCAGTAGTCATGTGTTTGCATACTTTCTGGTATCTCAGGGAGCTTGTTTGGACAACACTGTTGCGCAGTAAGCAGACAAGACCTTTTTCCTCTTTGTAGCTTCTCTTCACATTGAGAAAGCATAAAATCAGTAATGCTGCAATAAATATCACATCTGGAATTGCCGACAAGTTTTCCATCATGCAAGAGGCAGACAAGTTGTACGAGTACCACAGGTGTTGAGGCGACTTCTTCGAGATGTTTACTCGTGATTTGTTCGTAGACACTCTCATCTGATACACTCTCCTCTATATCAGTAAGTAGCATCGCTGTCACGTTATGAATTAATGTCTCAACTAAATCCTCATTTAGTGGTAACATTTCGAGGTGCTTTTTGTCCTTACCTTTACTTATCTTAGCTTCGTGTATTTTCCACGGTCTTGAAGTTGAAAGAACAGTGCAATTTTGCCGTGCCTTTCTATGCGGTATTGGCGTTATATTTGTACAGCAGGTATCCTTAGGATGAGACCATTCATCTAGACCTTCTAATATCACTAGACTTCTTTCTTGGTGAAGTAAATCTTTCAGGAATGTGTGTGTATATTTATGCGAGCGTGATAACTGGTTTAAAACCTGACTAAAGATCATATCGTCTATGTCACACTCATTTCCATGAACAAATCTCAGCGGGATTAGGAAGACAAAGTCAAAAAGTTTCATCAATTTAATCTCTTCCTCTGATACTTTCTTCTCGTCTATGCTTCTGCTGCATGTTGCGTGACACCATAGAAGACACAGCCGTTTTGAAAATGTAGTTTTGCCCTGTCCCGCTTCTGCTGTAATGAAGATATTGCGGCACATTTTCTCACCATACATAAATATTTCCGAGAAGGACGTAACTAGGTTTTTCGGTGCACTCCTTTGTCGTAGTTCAGTGGTACTTTCTAATATCATCAATTCTGGCGGAACAAAAAACTCCAGAAGATCGACCTCATTTTCTGGTATCATAGGTGTCAGTGGTATATTGCTGTATTCGTCTTCATAATATGTAATCAAGTCTTCACGGAGATCTGTAAAACATATATAATAAAATCTGTAAATAGATCCCTTGGAAGCAAGGAATACAACCAAGAAGAATAATAGCAGACTCGGTTTGATATTTAAATCTAGGTAACGAATTTACTTTACTATACTGTTTTAAGATTTGTTTCAAATAAAAGATATACCTATATGATAACTTATCCAATGATATGCTTTAGGAGATCTGTAAAACATATAAAGCTTTATGTCATATTTGAATCGAAGTAACGGGTAAACTTTACCATACTGTTTTAAGGTATGTTTCAAATATAAAGAAAACATGCCCAATTGATACGTTATTCAAATATATGCTATCAGAGCATTACAAAAGTCGCTAAACTGTTACAGTGAAAATATCTATAACGTTGCATAAAAACAAGCTATAAATGTATTTATGTCAATAAGACATCTAAATCTTACTTTGTTTTAGTGCTTGATAGTCTGCATCCGTTAAAACACTGACTGCGTTGCTAGATTTCTCCGGTATCTCTTTGATACACGACTCGGATACTTTTTTTATGTCAGCTACTGCGTAACGTTTTGCAGTTTTAATATCATCTATAGCAGATGCCTTACAGTCTTCTATACTAGCCAGTGCCGCTTCCTTTGCTGCGAAGATGTCGTCTAAATGTTTACTAGTTTTATCTTGACAACGACCCATATAATCTAGTATTTGTTGTAAAACCTCAGCTGATTTGCTGTCCAACTCTTGTAGAGAGCGTGCTGTTCTTTCCTTTATCACTTCTTGAAGAATCTTTGTTACGTCATTCGTAGTAATTGCGAGTTCTTCATTCTTTAACTACAATAACAAAACGGTTCAGTTTGTACAGAAGAGTTCAAGCCATTTATTGTATACTTTATTGTTTTACTTTATTGTTTTATTTTCAGCGCAGTTTTAGAGAAATTTATGAAAATCATAGATGACCGATTATAAATGTCTATGAGTGTATACACATAAATATACTGACAACGTTAAGATTTAAATCTCTACGATTTCGTTTATTCCTACCTTGTTTAAGTTTTGACTTGCTTCCTTTGTTTTCGAACAATAATTAGGAGAACGACAGCTTTCTAGAAACTTGCACAACTTGTCTATGGAATCGTGTAGAGTTTTGTCACTTATACAATAATCTGGGGTGTGTCTTATTTTTCTTCCGACATCTCTTGCCTAAAAAGTTAACATTTTATTTAAACAAGAGGGACATGATGACCCTGGATCGTTCACCTGAGTAATATAACCTACATGTTTCAAATGTCAAACTTATGCTTAAATACTAAGAAAGTAGGCCAGTAGGTCAATTCATGGTCACTGAAAGTCAATTTTAAGACTGGTAAGCAAAACTGTGTATGTCATCCAAATTCTAAGCCTGTATCTTAAAAGTGACCCCCGGAGCGGGGCTCTTTTCATCCCAGGGGCGTAATTTGAACAGTGTTGTTAGAGAACCACCAGGCAATGATACATACCAAACATCAAAGGCCTAGGCCTTGAACTTCAGACAAGAATATTTTTAAAGGTTTTTTCAACATAAGTCTTTTACCTCATGGGCATAATTTGAACAATTTTCATAGAGGGCAATTAAATGATGCCACAAGTCAAATATCAAGGGTCTACGCCTTACATTTTTAGACAAGATTAAAAATAAAAACTCCTTTCGGCTGCCATGGCAACATGAGTTCTTAGTGGAATTTTATTCTTTGAATAATTATTAAGGGGACCACCCAATGACCATTCCTGTGCAGTCTGGAGTTAATCTGTCCAGTGGATTTGAAGAAGATATTTTAGAAATTGTTTACGGACTGACGACGGACATCAAGCGGTCACAAAAGCTCGCCATAAGCTTCCAGAAAAATACGAGATTACAAATGGATGCGAAACGTGTGTAGTTATAATATACAAACGCACCAAAAAAGTGAAAATATAATGATAAAAAAAATATTATATAGATCGATGCTGTTAAAGAGTAGGATATTGCACAATGATTATGATACGACTATTTAAAAAGTGTTAGCATTACCTCTTCAATACAGGACCTCACACCAAAAAGAGCACTGAAAATTTTATGGTTGTGGATCATGCTTAAAAGTCCATTCAGATCTGTTTCCGCTATCGAGGCAGTTGTAGAGTAACCTTCTGGTGGCAAATAACATTTTGCCAAAGTCCATGGATCTGTTCACCAACTTTCCACTTTAGTAATTTTCCAAGAAGGTGAGTTGAATTTGTGATTTATTTCTATCTTCTTCCGCATTTGTTCGCAAAATAGATTCGGACAAGGCCTGTGTTTCTTTTCCGGTGTGTTGTGAAACTGGCAATCCCCCTTTTTAACAATGCAAACATTTCTCGTTGGGCACTGGAAGATGTTTTCAATTGAACATTCTGAGCACGGTTTACTTTTCTGTTGAGTAATCTGCTCTGCTGAGAGTATTTCGTTCAGTGTGTCCCGATGAAAATTATTCATCTCATTGGAAACGATGTCGACCACACCTTCTCTTGTTATGTTTAGAGCAAGGTTTCCTCGTATCCAGTTGTGAAAGTTCTTGTCAATAAGCTTTGGAATATATTCAGCCATAATGTGCGATCAAAGTCTGAAATTGCCTCCTTTCCAACAAATAGGTGTCACTATAATATTATAATAGGTGAGATAAGTATTCTACATACATGTATTTTCTTTCTTCGTTTATTACGAGTTCAGTTCAATACTTTGCATATTCCATTTCAATCTCTTTACTCTTGTACCAACTTCGTAAAAATGAAACAAGTACACTCATTTTCTCGATAATATAACAGACAAATTAGCTAGTCTATTTACCGGAATTACTAATAATTACAAATGTATAGTCGTTTGCGTCTCTTCGAAATCAGATTTAAACACCGTATAAGATTTTAAACCATAGTTTATTATTAAAACATCAATGGATTTTGTTCTCGCCAGATAAGCAGTTTGTTATCAGTAGTTTTATGTATATGTGACCAATGCCCTTACCGACATCAAATATTTAAGTAAAGTGTAGAATGTGTGGACAATTTATAATCTTTTTTTTTTCGATTTGTCTGTCTTGTCTCTATCATATCAGAAATTAACTAATGCTAACTTTAATTTAATCAAAGGTAGTTCTGCACGTTTGCATCAAACATTTTTCTACAATGTAGACTTTGATTAGACCCTGACTTTTCAAAACTTTAGAATATAATTATTAAGAAATTTGGCAAATGAAAAAGATAGGGAAGTGTGCTTGATTTTTTTTTGCCAGATTGATTTGTAAGAGAGGTCATTGCCAGAATATGACTGTTTTGTGTTGTTCTGTTGCGGTATTTTGAGTTTTGAGTATAGTTTGTAATGCTTATGTATTGTCCTAATATAATTTGGATTAATGGGCTGAACCAAGGGAGACAAGTTCACGACTTCCTTCTTTTGTTGGAACGTGCAGAGAACTCGGGCGATATTGCCCCTCTTTAATAGATAAAGTTTTGATAAAGAAGGTATTTTTTTGCTATTTAAATTCTAGTCTGAAAGAGGTGCCGCTTTAAGTTGACCCAGTGTGCTTTTCTACATCTCTTAATAATCCTTTGGATTTAAGGGGTATGCATTTTCTATATCATTTACTGGAGGCTTGACTTAAGAAAGTGGATTTGTCAAAAATCGATCCAATATATTCACATTTCTGGTAGGGTTATTGTAGGTTGATTCAGTTCTTTGATCTTGCATTACGACACTGTAGGGCTCAGATGACCAATTTACACAAGTAGAATGAATTTTATGAAGTTCAAGTGTGGGTCGGGGGACGTATGTCATATTGTGACGACCCATCACAATCTAATGACCCATTTTCGCCCCCGCCCAAAGAACTTCACGAAAATCATTTCGATAGTACAGGTATAATACAATAATATTACAAGATGACAGGTAGGCAATATAAAGACCCAGGGCCACTATAACCTAATGACCCAGATTTTACTCCTCATTATGAATTCCATGAAATACATGTATAATTCAGCAATACTGAAAGATGACAGGTGGACGATTCAGGCCCTTTCTGAATTAGTGTTTTCATAACTTAACCTGTTAGCGCTTTACATTACAGTTGTTGTTGTTGTTTCTTTTCATTACCTTTAAAGTTTAAATCACAGTGCAAAATACACTTTCTTACAAACTTTGGTAAACAGGGTGTGGTATAAACTTGACTAAATATTAAACTGCAGTGGATTGTGGTTTGGGTAGGTTGCGTTCTTGGCACGGAACATTTCCTTATGGATATTGATAACCTTGTTTTTAACGCGAAAAACAGCAGCCTCTCTGTCAACATGACTTGTAAAGTTTGATCATAGTGGAATAAAGTATAATCAAGTTACTAACCAAAATCTTATTCCCCAGTCCAAACAAATTCATCTATAATGATGCGTATATAGCTTTAGGTATTTTACAGACTTTAGTCTCAACATCTTTTTTCAAAATCATTAAAGGCATTTTATATGTGAATTAGCTTCATCTATGAGAAACTATTTCAAAACCGAGAGGTACTGTAAGCCCATGCATGACTGAATCTTTTTGTTTATGATCGATATACACGTGTCTTAAGGATGTAAGAATTTTTTTTTTAACGTTAAGAATTTTTTCATACTCTGTGAGCTTGAAGAACATTAATTAGTTTCAAAGACAAGCAAGAGAAGAAAAAAAACACAGGCCACCGAACTCGTTTTAATTTTATAGGGCATTTTCTTCACCTACTTTTTAAGCATTTCTGATGTTTTGTAAAAAAAGGTGGTACTTTATAAATCGTACAATAATGTTATATGGATTTCAGGTCTTACAGATTATTATGAATACAAGGTGATGTCAGTATTATATAAGCATAAATGTCACTGACAAATCTCTTTCATTTTAACATGTTGACACAATTACTCTACCCATTTTATTTTCAATGGAAAAAGCGTATTTAGATAATATTATACGAAAAATTCTGACGTTAAGATTTTCAAAATATTTTGCAGCTTTGACACAAAAATGCTTTGAAATGGAAAGAAAAAGAGTTGGGGTCACTGTGCATCTAAGAGATTTATTTAGAAAACTGTTAAAACTGGTGAATTTTGATATATTTTATTCTTTTTGTTTCGATTTATATTATCTAGATAATATAAATTGCTATGATCTTGCTATGATCTTGAAAACTTTCATTTCAATTATAGCTCATCTTATATGTATCAGTCAGGAAACTATGATATCAAAACCAAACCTGATCTACTGATAGATATTTGATATTTAATACTTACCCTTACCTCATTGATTTTTTTTTTTTTTGCAAAAAGTAGAATCTATTTGGTCAAATGGTACATTATTAGCCATATTTTAATTATTTAGCATTGATTTTCTTTATAAAACTTTTGTTAGAAAGCAATATTCGAAGAAACAGTTTTCAAAATGGCGGATATCTGAAAAAACGCTCGTACTTCCTTAAACAAGAATTATTTACTTCCTCTTTCGGAACATATATTTAAGGATAAACATTTTTTATATTTATTCTGGCTGTAATAAGGATAAAATGATTGCACACAGAATGATTTCACGCTTACATTTCTGTAAATGCTAAGTTTAAGACATGGCATTAGAAAAGACAGCAAAGCAGGTAAAAAAGGCCTTAATTATCAACATCGCCAAATTATTTTAATAACAAGTAAACTTTATTTAAGATCAAGAAAAAACAAAACTGTACCTTTAAAAACTCCATAAAATATACCGCTAGTCACCGGACGCCATTACTAGTACATGTTGTACCGTTGAGCACTACGTTGCACAATGTCATATGATATCAGGTTAACCGTTATCTTAAAGCATGCAATAGGTTTATGGGCATAATCAATACGGAAATTACGGTGTTCCGTTAGGGCCAACGCATTTTGATGGGTTATAAAAATGTTTCATGCCATACATGAAAGCCATTTTATTAAATGATCTTTGTGAAATGAAATATTCTAACAGATTTATATTTTGATAAATGAGCCGCGCCATGAGAAAACCAACATAGTGGCTTTGCGACCAGCATGGATCCAGACCAGCCTGCGCATCCGCACAGTCTGGTCAGGATCCATGCTGTACTCTAACGGTTTCTCTAATTGCAATAGACTATGAAAGCGAACAGTATGGATCCTAACCAGACTGCGCGGATGCGCAGGCTTGTATGGATCCATGCTGGTCGCAAAGCCACTATGTTGGTTTTCTCATCTTATTCTAAGACTAATACATCGCAAACTTGAAAAAGTCGCACTCTAAAATCATCCCCGTTTTACAATTTCTGTTAATGAAAGCTTTATATACCAAAGGGTACATATAATTTGGTAACGGGTGCTTTCAAATTTCTTCAGTGTTACTGAAACGTCGATCCTCAAAATTACAAAGTTTCTTTTAAAATTGTTCCCTAATCAATGAGTAAGAACAGTGAAAGTGTGTACAAGAAACAAAACAAGAGCTGTGAAAGGAGACAGTGCGCTCGACTGTTTTGATGCTAAATGGTGAAACGGCACGTCTGAAGAAGCTGATATTATACAATAACTCAAGTATGTGTGAAATGTATTTAGTAGTAAGAGAGATAAAGCTAATGTGTATCAAAAGCTTAATTAATCATAAAAGAAATATTTTTGTCGAATAAAGAAATTGTTCCATGCATGGCAAAGTTACAGCCTGAAAAGCTCTAAAATGACCTTTGACCCCTATGTGTGTCTTTGACCTTTGAAATAGGGACATGAGGTTTGCACGCGAAACTCCGTCATATAGAGTTGAACATTTATGCCAAATAAAAAAATGACTGACCCTAATTGTGACGTTGACCTTTGAGATAGGAACTTGGGATTTGCATGCGACACTCCGTCTCATCGAGGTAAACATTCATACCAAATATAAACAAGAGGGTGGACCCTGGATCGCTCACCTGCGTAAAATGAGCTACAAATATCGAATGTCAAACTAATATAGGAACAAAATACGCCCCCACACCCCCTGTTCATTGGCGGCCATGTGTTTTACCGAAAAAGAATTGCTTAAGTAATTTTGGTAGAGGGTCATCTAGAATTCATTAAATTTTCTACAAAATATTTTTGAAATCAATTTTTGACAAGAAGATTTTTTAAAGATTTTCATTTCGGTTGCTATGGCAAACAAAATTCTGCATAATGTCATAAACGAACCTACTCGCGTAACCGAAAATTCTCAAACACTTATTGACCCAATAGCAATATCCGAAGGGATTACAGTTTTTGATTCTGGGATTTTCAAAACCCCGGCTGATATAAGTGACCACTTTAGCACATTTATTTACATAGACTTTGATATCAATTCTGCAATTACTTTTAAGCGAACGGTTTGGAACTACAAATACGCAAATTTCGAACAGCTTAATAATCTTATTCGAACGTACGACTGGTCAATACTTTATAATGATACGGTTTGTAATGCCAGCGAAACATTTACATGTATTTTTCTTGATCTTGCCCAAAGGTGTATTCCAACAAGTTTAGTGACCATTCGTCCAAATGACAGGCCGTGGTATAACTCAGAAATCAGACACAAGTCCCGTCAACGCGATAGACAAAAACGCATTGCTCTAAATTCAAAAAAATCGTCCAACTGGAAACTCTACAAACAATTAAGAAACAAAGTAAATAATATGAAAAAGTATGCCAAAGAAATCTTTTATAATAACTTAGAATTTAACCTAAGTGACATGAATGCTTCAAATCCTCGAAAATACTGGCATATAGTTAAAACTTTAATTAAGGAGAACACTGTAGCGTCAGAAAAAATACCCCCATTAAAGAATTAAGATAATACTTACGCTATATCTGATTCTGATAAAGCTAATAATTTGAATGAGTTCTTTGTCTCAGTTTCTACAGTAGATGACTCAAATACAAATTTACCTAATTTTACAATGAAGACAAATGAAACTATAGATACTTTTGATATAAATGAACAAGAAATAACAGACATTCTTCTTAATCTAGACATCAAAAAGGCCAACGGTCCTGATGGTATAAGTCATCATATGCTTAAAAGAACAGCAAAAACCATTTGTATGCCACTATCTATTATTTTTAACAGATCACTTCATGAGAATATTTATCCAAACTCTTGGAACACCGCTAATGTTATGCCTCTTTTTAAAAAGGGGGACCGCGATTTGCCGTCAAACTACAGACCTATTTCATTAATCAGTTGTGTTGGAAAGGTCATGGAAAGAATAGTCTTTAAACACGTCTACAATCATTTATACTTTAAGGAGTTAATATATAAAAATCAAGCCGGTTTTTTACCTGGACATAGTACAGTTTATCAGTTAATAGATATCTACAATCAAATATGTAAAGCATTCAACGAAAAACAGTCTACTTGTATTGTCTTTTGTGACATCTCGAAGGCGTTTGATAAAGTTTGGCACAAAGGTGTTCTTTTTAAACTTAAACAAAATGGCATTACTGGTTCTTTGTTGGCTTGGTTTTCAGATTACCTTAAAGACAGAAATCAAAAAGTATTTGTTAATACGTCTTATTCTAGTATTAGATACCTAAATGCTGGAGTACCTCAAGGGTCAGTGCTTGGTCCTTTACTTTTTCTTATTTACGTTAATGATATAGCCGACAACTTATTAAGTGTATCAAGGTTATTTGCAGATGATAGTTCTCTCGCCGTATCAAACTGTAATGTAAACATAATTGAAAGTATCCTTAACAATGATTTAAAAACAATAAACGACTGGGCGAAACAGTGGTTGGTTCAGTTTAATCCCAACAAAACGGAAGTTCTTTTTTTATCACTGATAAATAATAACCCTCCTAAGTTAGTATTTAATGACGTACCATTAGATATTGTAGAAAATCACAAGCATCTTGGCGTAACCTTTAGTCAAGACGGAACGTGGCATACCCACATATCAAATATTATTAAATCTGCATCTAAAGTATTAGGATCAATGAGAGCATTAACATTTAAAGTAACCAGAAAAACTCTTCAGCAAATATACATTTCTTAAATGAGACCAATACTTGAATATGCATCAGTTGTTTGGGATTGCTGCACATATTATGAACAAGAAACACTTGAAAAACTACAATATGAGGCGGCCAGAATAGTGACCGGTTTAACTCGCTCAGTTTCAATACACAATTTATTAAAAGAAATAGGCTGGGTCTCTTTATCCGATCGGCGTAAAATACAGAAACTGATTTTAATGTATAAAGGAAGGCACGGAACACTACCAATCTACTTAAATGACCTTATCCCACCTTTAGTTAACGAAACAGCGCCATATAATTTTCGCAATAATGACAACTTTGTGACTGTAGCACGTCGAACAGAAATATTTTCAAAATCTGTAATACCATCATCAGTTAAGTTATGGAATGAACTAGAACCTTCAGTTAGAGAATCATCCTCTTTAAACATTTTTTAAAGCAAAATTGAAAGAATTATTTAAGCCTCACACCGTACCAAAGTATTATCTTATTGGTGAACGAGAATATGCAGTTTATCATGCTCGCTTAAGAAATAAATGTAGCATTCTTAACTACGATCTTTACAACAATCACTTACGAAATGACCTTTTTGCGAATGTGGATGCGGAGAAGAAAATGCAGAACATTATTTTTTTTATATGTAAAAGATACTTTGAGGAAAGACTTCGTTTATTTCAATCAACAAGACAATTCCATCCTTTAAACACAAATATATTACTCTTTGGAAAAGTAGAACTAACTGAAGAAGAAAATGGTATTATTTTTTTAGCAGTACAAACTTTTATTCAACAATCAAATCGGTTTCAGTAAGTACAATAAATTCAATAACGTGAAAATTTATATACATTTTGTTATGAATGAATCTGTCTATTTATGTTTTTCTTTGCATGAACAAAATATGGATTTGTATCAAGCATGTTTTTTTTGGGGGGTACGGTCGGGATGCAGAGGCAGCTTCATGAATCAAAATAATAGCTCCATTACAGAAATGTATTCTTTGATGTTTTCTTCTCTCTCCCTTTCTCTCTCTCTCTCTCTCTCTCTCTCTCTCTCTTGATTATTGTAATCTTTCTGTTGTTTATTTCTCTCTCAAGTAACTTGCTCACATTTAGTCTGTTGAATAGAATATTATAAGATATTTTTCTATGAGAAGGGCTGTATGCTGATGTTGAAATAACTCGTAGCCCAACCCTTTTGTTTTTTGTTGTGTGTTAAAAATGTACATGTATGTAATATTGTGTGTAATATTGAAATAGAGAGCAATAAAATATGATTAAACTAAACAAAATTCTGCATGGATTTCAGTCAATTCTTTGGGCAAATTTGAAAGGAGTCTGCATAAGGATCATTCCTGTGAAGTTTGGTATAGATGTGTTCAGTGGTTTTAAAGCAGAATATTTGTTTAGAAATTGCTGTCTCACGACCAGGTGAGCTAACAAGATTCATTTTGTGCATACCAAAGTTACGGCCCGGACAAGACCTGAAATAAACTCCAAGTGTGACCTTGACCTCTGAGATAGGAACCTGAGATTTGTGCCTGACACTGTCTCATTGAGGTTAACATTCATTCATGCATGTCAACAAGATTGCTTCATGCATGTCAATATTAATGCCCGTACAAAAAATCCGGACCAACAAACGCACACCGAAGAGCTATTTCGACGATTATGTCTTCGCCTTCCGTAAGCGGGATCGACAAAAAATAAATTTTTTTGGACTTGCGCACTTTCAGGGCATTATATCAGTCACTGAAAATGAAATGCACGGGTTCTAGCAGTCTCGTCCATCAGGCGTACAAGTTTTGTTAGGTTAAAACTGAACTTGCTTAAAATGAGCTTCAATTTCATTTTAATAATTACATGATCTCGTTTATAAATAAGTGTGCCTTATCACTGTGTGAATGGTACTCAAATATAAATCATTGGTATTATTTTCGCATTTTATCATGATAATATAGTCACCGTCATCTCATTATTTTCACAAATGCAACATAAAGTCAAAACCAAATTGACTATTGATCATCTTCATAAAAGTTCATCCAAACAGAACCTACAACCCGATTTTAAATAGACTACTGTTAATAACCTAATACCGAGCTCTCTTTTCAAGGTTCCTGTAATAACGATAAGCAATTTATGAAACATTTTGAAACTTTTGATCTCACGGACGCACCTGCATTGTTTGAATAAAAGCAACACAATTGTGTCTATTGAAGGGCAATCCATGATCGATAGCAACAACGATAACGAAAATGTTATGCTTTCCGCTATCTTTTCTACACATCTACCCGAGATGAGCAAAGGTGGACGTGCTAATGTGACGCATTTCTCCACAAAATACTTTTTAGTAACTTTTATGTCAATGTCACTTTTCTTTGTCATTAAACAAAACTAATTGCTCATCTGCTTAGCGCAGTAGAGAGCGCAAATCTTGGATCGTGTGTTCGATCCCTGGGCGAGCTGTTTGTTCTCCACGATGATTTTGATAGAAAACATTGCGTCTAAACTATTTCGTCCTCATCCTTAAATTCATTTGGAGAGTTTGGCAGTTACTTGCTTAGAACAGGTGAACTTGTGCTAGTATGCAATCAAGAATCATCGATTACGCCAAATGTTCGAAATGCGAATATTGCTACAAAATAAAAACGGCCCCTTGATAGTCCGCATTTGGTGTCCAGTCATCGACGTTGTCTATTTATACCAAACCCTGTGACTAGGGCTTTAGAAATGAGCTATCTCGGCACACTTAAAAACTTTTTTATTATGTAACATGATAAATGTCTGTGATCCTCGGGTCAAACAAAATATGCCATAAAACCTTTCTGCATAGATTATTAGACATTTGACATAGGCTAACTCCATGCGAAGTAAATTTGTGAACCAGCGGTGGAATCGTCGAACACTTTGAAATAATGATATACAAGTTTCTATACCTTGCGAAATTGGGCTTATGGGGAAATGTTTTGCAAGTCCATACATAAAAAGAATTGATAATAAAAGCTTCAGATAGATCTATGGCCCAACAAACATTATTCTGAGCCTTTTGACTGGTTCTCTGCATTTTGCGGGAGGGCGTCTTCGACTGGAAATTATGAAATGAAAGAAATGGCTTTGACCATGAAAAACGCGTCTGCGTTTTTGAAAGATCTTGATAAAGCGACACGGTTTGTCCAAAAAACATTGTAAAGACTGAAATTGCTTTACGTAGACCAATCCCGATTTTTACAGTTTAAGGATGTTCTAGCATATCATAATTTGACAGGAGTCAAAGGAGCTAACACTAGACACACCAAGTCCATTCAATTAAATCCACACTGACTTGAACGTATGAAACATTACAATCATGAAGGCCGACAGCTTGTAAAATCTGATATTTTTTATGATTATTGATAATAAAACCAAACATCTTTCAGAAATCAAGAAACAAGGTACTTAAAGTGAACAAAAAAAAAAAGTGCGTATGTGTGCATGGGAGCGGGGGAAAGGGGGAATGTCGTAGCCGGTCACCCAAAGATTTTTTTTTTCAAAATTACTGGTATATGAACCTGGGTCAACAGTTTAAAAGGTTATTATTAGTTTCCCATTGAGAGAAAACTAGCTCCACCCATAATGAATCCACGATTTAAATGAATCAACATGGCTTAAAGAAATTTGGCAGAGGCGCCAAATTTTCAACAAGAGAGTCATGATGATCCTATATCGCTCACCTGTTAAACTTGGCCTTTGAATCATCAAGATAAACATTCTGACCAAGTTTGATGAAGACAGGGTTATTAACGTTGCCTCTGCAGTGTTAACAAAAACTGTTCCTTGGATTTGAGTGACCTAGTGTTTCAAGATAAACATTCGTAACAAGTTTCATAAAGATAGGGTTAAGACATGGCCTTCAGAGTGTTAAAAAGCATTTCCACTGATTTAAGCGGGTGACCTAGTTGTTGACCCCATATGACCCAGTTTCGAACTTAGCCTAAAAATCATCAAGATGAACATTCTGGCCAAGTCTTAAACTTGGTATAGGAATCATCAAGATCAACACGCTAAGTTTCATCAAGATAGGGTCATATATATGTGGCCTCTAGAGTGTTAACAAGCACTTCCTTTGATTTGTGAGGGTGACCTAGTTTTTGATCCCCCTCCAAGTTTCAAACTTCGAAGAATCTTCAAGATGAACATTTTGATCAAATTTCATGAAGATAGGGTCATTAATGTGGCCTTATATGTTAACAAACTTTTGCTTTGTTTTGTTTTAACCTGTTGACCTAGTTTTTGACCCCACATGACCCAGTTTCGAACTAGGCCTAGAGATCATCAAGATAAATATCCTGTGCAAGTTTGCTTCAAATCAAAGCATAAATGAAACCTCTATGTGGCTGAAAAGGCCAATATAGAAAATGTCAGGGGCAGTAACTCTAGAACCCATGAGGTAATCTAGCTTGATTCGCAAGGAACTGACTTATTGTGACTTCAGTTGTGTGAAAATGTGGTTAAAATCAAATGTAAAATACAGGGGTCAATCAGTAGTATAATTTACTTCTTCATATGATTATTGATAATGAAACCAAACATCTCAGTAGTGTAGACATTATAGAATGAAGACTACATATTTTGTCAAACATCTGCAATCAACATTTTGTCTAAGGTCACCAAGAACTGATAAAAGAAAATACTATTACGCAAAATAAATAGGCTGGGATGTGTGTATTTGTGGGAGGGAGAATGATGACCGGATAGTAACAGACACAATCAAGAAACAATAGGAACTGAAGTAAAAAACAACAACACAACTTATTTTGTGTATGCATGCATTGGAAGTGTTCATTTTCAGTTTATTTCTATTCATCCAGTTATTGATTATAACTGCGCACATTTCAAAGTCTCCGATCGCTTGTAATTCTACGGAAACAGATCTTTGAAAGAACTACTTCAAATTATTTATGGTAACAAAATACACAAAGGTTTTCCTTGACTTGACCTAGTGGCCAGGTTTTTGATCCCAGTGACCAATTTTCGAAATTGACATAGATTTCATCAAGGCTATCCTCCTGACAAAACTTCATGAAGATTAGTTGAAAAATACAGCCTCTATTGCATACACAAGGTGTTTCTTTGATTTGAACTAGTGACCTAGTTTTTGACCTCAGATAACCCATTTTCAAACTTGGCCTAGATTTCATCAAGTTTATTATTCTGACAAGATTTCACAAAGATCAGTTGAAAAATACAGCCCCTATAGCATACACAAACTAAATGTTGACAGACAGACAAACGACAGACAGGCAGACTTACAGACAGACAGACAACCTGAAACCAGTATACCCCCTCTTACAACTTTGTTGTCGGGGGGTACAATTATGTATAAAAAAATCAAACCATAAATGAAGTCTCTATATGGCTGCATAGCCAAATCAGCAAATTTTGGATCTTTTAGGGGCAATTACTCTGGAACCCATGATGGAATCTGGCAATTTCAAAAAAGGAACCAAGATCTTGTGGTGATACAAGTTGTGTGCAAGCTTGGTTAAAATCAAATCATAAATGCAGCTGCTATTGTGCAGAGAAGGTCAAAATAGCTAAATTGGGCCCTTTCAGTGGACATAACTCTGGAACCCATAAAGGAATCTGTCCAATTCAAGAAAGGAACCGAGATCTTATGGTGACACAAGTTTTGTGCAGGTTTGATTAAATTCAAATCATAAATGAAGCTGCTATTGTGCAGACAAGGTCAAAATAGCTCATTTTAGCGCTTTTAGGGGCCATAACTCTGGAACCCAGATCAAGAAAAGAATCGAGATCTTATGGTGATACAAGCTGTGTGCAAGTTTGGTTAAAATAAAATCATAAATGAAACCTCTATCATGCAGACAAGAAATTGTTGACGCACGGACGGATGGACTGACGAAGAAAGGTGAGCAGAAAAGCTCACCTTGACACTATGTGGCAGGTGAGCTCAAAATGGGGATACAATTAATAAACTATTGATGATGGAGTTATAGGCCTTGAATCGTGTGACATGAGCGATAATGTGGAACCACTATCACAAGTTTGAATCATATTCATTCCAAAATAACAAAGATATAGTGAAAGTGCATCAATTTTGACAATTTAAAGCCCTGCTCCCGTCCTACCTTTTAACCTTGAATTGTCACTGAAAACGCATGAAAAACCTGACTATGAACAGTGACACTTGTTAAAATAGAGTCTATTTCATATAAAATTCTATATGAAATATCTGTGGTTTTGCGTGCTAATGTGTGGCACGTGGCCGTTAACTGTTACCTATTGTAATCATGGGTTGCATACACACAAAAGAATTTGAATAGCCGGGGAGCAGGGCTTTAACGAAATCTTTTAAATAAAGAACGAGACATTATTCAAGAAATATTGGTAACAAATATAAGGCTCTTGTGCGATAAGATGTGAGTGATGGTGAGTAACAGTTGTTGTAAGTTTGAATCAAATCCATTCAGAAACAGTGAAAAAGCATCATATTACTTTTACCTGAAATTCTAAATAAAAAGTGAGCATATTTCATGAGATAGCTACTGGGGCCGGAATTATGGCCCTTACACCATATGAAGTAGGTGATGAGGAGAAACTAATTTAACTTTGAACAGAATGTCACAATATACGCCCGTCACAGCAAATTTCTTTACTCTAGCAGCTGTATTTGCAATTGGAATTTTAATTTTGTGGTTGTTTAGTAATTATTGTAAGTCTTTTGTTTTTATAAGTCCACAAAAAAAAATCCTTATCAGGTAGAGATACCTTAAAATTCACCTAAAATTGGAAAGTAACATTTATGTTGTACCACAGAAAAGTGGTCTTGGTTTTTCCCTACGGTCAATTATAAAATAGTTACAATATAAGTTATTTATAGTAACAACTAAGGGAAGTTAATCTTAAAAAAAATTTGTAAGTCCACACAAAAATCTTTACCAGGTAGCATGCATATTGTACTACAGAAAAGTGGTCTCGATTTTTTCCTACGACTAGTAATGAAAAAGTTACAATATAAGCTATTTATAGCAACAACAAAGGGAAGTAATTCTAAAGAAGGGAACTGTGCATGACACATTTTGTTTCATGATGGTGTATAATTTTGCCCAGTTACATCAAAATCCCTCCATGCATGAAGAAGAAATGCTTCATTCTTGTATCTGACCTTTGGCCTCTAAGTGTGACCATGACCTTAGACCTAGGGACCTGGTTCTTTCGCAAGACACTCCGTCTTGTGGTGGTGAAAATTTGTGCCAAGTTATATCAAAATCGCGCTATGCGTGAAGAAGAAATGCTCCGGACAAGGTTTTCATTCCTATTCCCGCCCGCCAGGGGCGTTCCATAAAAAGTCGATCAAGTAATTACTGAGATAGAGAAAGTGCGTCAAAAAGCCAAAGGGGTGGAATCTGATGTAGAGTCTAATAGGATAGCTCTCCATATAGTCAAGATAAAAATCAGTGGAAGTGTATGGACATATAAATTTACAGACACTTGGCTGTTTGGGATAGTATAAGACAGAACAATGTCTATAATGGGTTTTTTTTAATCAATGAAAGATGAGCCTGCCGGCATTCCAGGCACAAGTACCCAAATGGGATCACTTCTCCTTATTGATGAAATGTTTGCTTGTTGATGACAACTACCATACTGCAAACTCTTTTCATATAGCTCTTTCTTTCCTTCAGACAAATGATTTAAGAAATCTGAGTGAAAGCCCCTAACCTGCATAGGATTTGATATACCGGAACACAAGTGCCAAGATGACTGGCATTTGCATTATCTTTGGTCCATCAATTTTACAGAAAAGATGCTGGGTATCCGTTTCAAGAAAAATGTCCTGTTCGGGATCATAAAAATGGAAGATCAGTTTTTGTCTTGAAACTCCAATGGTTGGAATTAGGAACGTCTTAAGTTCGGGACATCTGCGTCTCACCAGAAATGCAGAAACAACAGATTCTGCAATCAATTTATTTGTAAATATGCTGAGCTTTGCTTCATCATCTTCACCTGTATCACTATCCTCATCATCTGTTTCTCTTTCTACAGGATACATTCCAAGAGCAAGTGACTGGTTTCCTAGTAAAACATCTACTGCTCCATGCCATGTCTCTGCATGACCTGAAAGAAGATTTTGGATTTTGTTGTTGGCTTTAACGTCGCACCAACACATTATATGTCATATAGCGACTTTCCAGCTTTAATGATGGAGGAAGACCCCAGGTGCCCCTCCGTGCATCAATTCATCACAAGCGGGTACCTGGGTAGAACCACCGACCTTCCGTAAGCCAGCTGGATGGCTTCCTCAGATGAAAAGTTCAACGCCCCAAGTGAGGCTCGAACCCACATCGACGAGGGGCAAGTGATTTGAAGCCAGCGGCCTTAACCACTCGGCCACGGAGGCCCCTGGTTTTTGTTGGGTTTGACATCGCATCAACACAATTATTGGTCATAATATGGCGACTTTCCAACCTTGATGTTGCAGGAAGATACTAGGTGCCCTTCCGTACGTTTTTTCATTATGAGCGGACATGTGAGTAGAACCACAGACCTTCCGTAAGCCAGCTGGTTGGCTTCCTCACATGAGGAATTCAACATCCAAGTGAGGCTCGAGCTAACATCGGTGAGCGGCTGAATGAAAGGAAACCATTCATTTAGAGAAACTATTTTTCTAACTTTAAGAAAACAGCCATCTCAGGACAGCTCTGAATGACTATTCAAATTGCCTTGTTAGTTAAACCAGGCCAATTCAATAAGGACTTTATATTGTTAATGTCCAAATTTTCTGCAAGAGTTATCTAACTTGGTTATGCCAGTATGTCAGATAACTGGGATATCTAAATACAATACAATATAATTGTTACCGAGATACTTGATAGTATGTTGCACAGTAAACTTTAAATGGATTTTATGTGTGTTGAAAACCCGCCATGATTTGTATCAAATTCAACCAAGAGTTATCTAGATTTTTTTGTGAGCTACAGCTTGGTAGATGTACACAAAGCTTTAACCAAATTTTCTTAGTTGGTGAAGGCCCATAATTTGAATAAAATTCAACCAGGAGTTATCTTACCTGGTTATTTTAGTAAGTTTGATAGCAAGTCCTGTGTAACGGTTCAGTCCAATACATGCAATGGTTAATGACATCTTACCAGTTACATGCAAACATTTAACCACGGAGCTGACAACACCACAGTGGGTAGAATAGCTCTCAAGAAATTGTGAATGGCCAAGCTAAATACAATGTCTTCTTTGGAGTTGAAAAGATATATAACAAGAGCTATCAGTTGACAGCGCGCTCGACTATTCTCAGTGCTTGATAGTATAATATAAGCTATGAGTAAAACTTTAACATACAATAAGCATATTCTAAGCCGAAAAGGGACCATAATTCAGTCAAAATGCTTGATAGAGTTGCCTCCTCCTTTTTACAGACTGGGGTCATGATGGTAAACAAGTATGCAAAACATGAAAGCAATATCTCAATGGACTTTGGAAATATTTGGGGTGGTATGCAAACTTTAACATTACAATAAGCATATTCTAAGTCGAAAAGAGGCCATAATTCAGTCAAAATGCTTGATAGAGTTGCCTCCTCCTTTTTACAGACTGAGGTCATGATGGTAAACAAGTATGCAAAATATGAAAGCAATATCTCAATGGACTTTGAAAATATTTGGGGTGGTACGCAAACTTTAACATTTGTGTGACACTCGCGCTAACGCTAACGCTCGCGCTAACGCCGACGCCGGAGTGAGTGGGATTGCTCCCCTATTCTTCGAACAGTCGAGCTAAAAATTACAACTAAAAGTACCAAATATTATATGATTATACACATATATACATACCCATGCTAATGTCTCCATAAGTTCCGGTAATTTTCTCTGCACATCCACATGAACACTTATTTCGTTTGTGCTTTGTCTGCCTATCTATTATATAGTCTTGATTTACTGCCAGCTCTTTCAGAAGATGACGGACCGAAGACAAAGTCCAGCCAGTTTCATCTTCCTCTGGTACATTTTCCAATCGAAGGCAAATATCTGTAATTATAATCAATGCGATTCATACATCTTATAAGACAGAAAATAGCAATTTCAACATGTTTATACTGTTTTTTGTTACATCACAAGTGTTATAATGCCATAATTTTCATAAAGTGCAAGGGAGAGTTATGATTTTGACCTACTTGCTTATCTAATGATAATAAACAAGTGTAAAATTTCAAAGCTGTACCTCTTACAGTACTGATTAAAATTGACCCAAACAAAAATCTTAACCATGAAATTCCAATTTTCAAGATTCATAAAGGGACATAATTCTGATAAATGCAAATAAGAGTGAGGGGCCCTTTCTAGGTTAAAAAATTGGTATACATGTATCCTGATTATTTCTTTGTTTAGGTTCACTTTTCTTCAATGTTATAGCTTTGAAACTTTATATATCTTTGTCATAAACATGATAAATAAGTAAGAAGTTACTCTTTTCTGGCATATTGCCTTATGTCAAGCATTTTCAGATGAGCATTGGACCTCCAAGCAATGCTCTTGTATTAAAATTTTGACTGCCAGGGAGTCTGTAAGTTAAAAAATACCTATATATCTGCTTCTTGCAGGAATACCTTTTGTTTATTTCGTGGTTTAACTTTACAATTAAAAACCACAATATCAGGTCTCCACGAGACCACACTTTTAGGTAATACCACAAAATTTAATTCACAAAATTAAACTAGAAGATGTTTCTCTAGAAAACTTCACATCTCCCCCAAAGAAAGAAGTCAATAGGGAACAGAAACGAAAGTCAAAGAAACACTGATGGCTTAGTGACTGAAATGTTATAGTGATAATTGTTTAGGCATGTCCATCAGCCTATGAAGTTTCAATGTTCTGGGTCAGGAGGTTCTTAAGTTATGGATCCGAAACATATTTTTCATGTTCTGCTCATGTTCTGGCCCCTGTGACCTTGGCCTCTAAAAGAATGGTCCCAAGATCACTAGGCATATGCTACCATCCTGTGAAGTTTCATTATTCTGGCTCAAGTTGTTCTCAAGTTGTGGACCGGAAATGTTTTTCAATGTTCTGGACCCCGTGATCTTGACCTTTGATCATGTTATCCCAAAATCAATATAGGTGTCATCTACTTTGCATGTCCAATCATCCTACGATGTATGAAGGATCTATGTGAAATGGTTCTCCAGTTATTGAACAGAAACAGTTTTCCATGTTTTGGCCCCTGTGACCTTGCCCTTTGATCAAATGACCCCAAAATTTATAGGGGTCATGATTTACTCTGCAGGTTCAATCATCCTATAAAGGTTCAGCATTCTGGATAAACTGGTTCTCCAGTGATTGATTAGAAACAATATTCCATGTTCAGGCTCCTGTGACCTTAACCTTGATCAAGTGACCCCGAAAGCTCTAAGGCTCGTCTACTCCGTAAGCCTTTCCATCCTACGAAGTTTGAAGGCCCTAATAGAAACAGTTCTCAAGTTATTGATGGGAAATGAAGAGTGGCGGACAGACATGGCTAAAAACTATAACAGTAACATTTTACCTTCCATACTATTCAGAACAAACAGGAGCCTCTGTAGTGCGATTAAGTTGGCTTTGTCTCGTGGAACAAATGTTGAATCACTGAGATAACTTCTCAACACATTGATTCCTGTGTAAAATACATCTGCAAATGGATACAAATGAAACCGATTTGGAACACCAAAGTCAGTAGATCTGATAAAAGTAGAAGATGCCTCTGAGAAGCAGCTGTTTGTATTTGCATTGCTGTGTGTGAATTTTATCATGTTGAACGACCAATTTATATTACTACACAATTCCGTAATTGCTGTCTTCACTTCTTTCTTGTTTTCTTCTGAGACAGGTGGAAAGGGTGAAGTTGAATGCTCATCCATGGTGAATAATTTCTGCTTTTTCTGTGCTAGACCTGGTTCACTTGATCCTTCGGCCATTTTGAATTGCAGTGTTAAAACAAATGACAATTCCGATGTTGACTAATGGCAGAAATCTATAAACTGGCCTTTTGTCCGTCCGGAAAACCACTCTAAGCACACACAGACAGCAGATCTAAAAATTGGAAGAATTTACAGATAATTTATCAATTAATAAATAACAAAAAATGACAGGTTTTTCAATCTATTTAATTACAGATTGATTGTATCGAAACTGCTGATGTCACTTCTTTTTTTTCAAAATTTCGGGATGAAATGTATACTATGCATAAACAGATTTGCAGGTTTTTAATTTACTAAGAGGGCATGAGGCCCAGGCCTGAGATTTGACCAGTACCTGGTATTAAACAAGAGCTGTCGGTGGACAGCGCGCTCGACTATTCTCAGTGCGTGATGGTATAAGCTATGAGTAAAACTTTAACATTACAATAAGCATATTCTAAGTCGAAAAGGGGGCCATAATTCAGTTAAAATGCTTAACAGAGTTGCCTCCTCCTTTTTACAGACTGGGGTCATGATGGTAAACAAGTATGCAAAATATGAAAGCAATATCTCAATGGACTTTCAAAATATTTGGGGTGGTACGCAAACTTTAACATTACAATAAGCATATTCTAAGTCGAAAAGGGGCCATAATTCAGTCAAAATGCTTGATAGAGTTGTCTGCTCCTGTTTAGACTGGGGTCATTATGGTAAACAAGTATGCAAAATATGAAAGCAACATCTCAATGGACTTTGAAAATATTTGGGGTGGTACGCAAACTTTAACATTTGTGTGACGCTCACGCTCAGTCGGGGCGAGTAGGATAGCTCCCCTATTCTTTGAATAGTCGAGCTAATAAAAGAGATTTTTTCTTAAATGACATATTTCAAATATTACAGTCAGAAACTATGATTCCAGTCATTATTGCCAATATGATTTTAACAAGTGATCGAGTTGCAATAGCAATGCAGAAGTCCCCGACTGGTATAAAAATTTGATAGTGTTAGTCCCTCGTGGTTGTTGGCAACAGTGTTTGACTAAAAATAGGAGCAATGAAACAAAAACCATTTTTAGTTAAATTTCAGTAATGACCTTGACCTATAAGCACAGATCATGTATGCGACACATTGTCTCGTCATGGGGAACATTTGTGTGCAGTACTAAGATAATCCATCAATGTGCATAAAAGTTATGGAGTCGCAACAATTTTACTTGACCTTCAGTAGTGACTTTGACCTTTGATCGACAATCATGGGTCATGTGCGCGACACATAGTCTAAACATGTGGAACATTTGTGTGTAGTAATAAAAAAAATCTTCAGTGAAATTAAATGTTATGGAAAAGAAACAAATTTTTACTTGACCTCAAACAATAACCTTGTCCTTTAACCGACAAGCATAGATCATGGGTTGACATATTGTCTCATCATTTGAAACGTTCGTGTGGACCACTAAGATACTCCATCAATGCATATAACAGTTATAGAGCAGAAACAGTTTTTACTTGACCTTCAATAGTGACCTTGACCTTTGACGTAGAAGCATAAGTCTGGAATACCGGAATACACCGTGTAAAACACCTTTTCTGTATGAAATTAACTAAAGCATTTAAGACACGTTCTGTTGTACCTCTAGTTTGCAGTGACTTTACTAACTGATTTTGTAAGTCCCGTGAACTTTGTACATATTCCACAATTACAATTATGTCATTTAAAGTTTGTGTTTCAAAGAGAGGCAGTGCATTTTTAATATGGTGACTAAAGTAAGACCCCAACCCCCATCATTTCGATTTAGTTTAATCATAGGATGTTACACTTTCTTTATACTCTCTAATGGTTATTTATGAAATATACTATTCATCTATCGAAATGCCAAATTTATGAAAAATATGGAGTCCAATATTTTTATGTAGACTGTAGCAATTATTGAAACAATGGGATGCTGACGATATATGCATTTTAGAATAGTCGAAAATTTTGTACCAGAGCCCGGAAGTCAAGATGGCGGCTTACTGAAACTAAATGCCCATGGGCAACATGTAAAGCCCGCCTGGTGTCAAAAGGACCGGGAGTTGCACACGACACACTGTCTCATTGAGGCAAACATTTATGCCAAATAAAACAAGAGCTGTCCGTAAGACAGCCAAGCTTGACTATTCGAAATATTGTCCCAGAAGCAGGAAATATTACCCAAAATGTTAAATATCAAATGAGTTTTAAGTTCGAAAGAGGACATAATTTGACCAAAATGCATATCAGAGTGTGAAGTTTCAATTCAATATCTGCATTAGTTTTGGAGAAAGTAACTTGCATGTAAACTTTAACCAGAATTTTCTAAGTCCAAAAGGGGGCATAATTTGCCAAAAACAGATGTAAGTGTTATGGGACTTGACCCAGTGAGGTTGGTAATTGATCTAGAAAATGAAAAAATAAGTGTCAAGTCTATATGCCTTTAAGTAATAGCTGTATGTACTTGCATGCAAAACTTTATCCAGGATTTTTTCTAAGCCCAAAAGGGGGCATAATTTGGCTAAAATGTTGGTCAGAGTTATGGGACTTGATGCTATCAACTAGTTTTATAACCCCAAAGACACATGTGAAGTTTCAATTCAATATCTGCATTAGTTTTGGAGATAGTAACTTGCATGTAAAACTTTAACCAGAATTTTCTAAGTCCAAAAGGGGGCATAATTTGCCCAAAATACATGTCAGAGTTATGGGCTTGACCCAGTGAGATTGGTAATATTTCTAGAAAAAGAAAAAAATAAGTTTCAAATCTCTATGCCTTTTGGTAATAGCTGTATCTACTTGCACACAAAACTTTAACCAGGATTTTTTAAGTCCAAAAGGGGGCATAATTTGGCTAAAATGCAGGTTGGAGTAATGGGACTTGATGCTATCAACTAGTTTTATAACCCTGAAGACACATGTTAAGTTTCAATCCAATATCTGCATTAGTTTTGGAGATAGTAACTTGCATGTAAACTTAAACCAGAATTTTCTAAGTCCAAAAGAGGGCATAATTTGCTCAAAATACATGTCAGAGTTATGGAACTTGACCCAGTGAGGTTGGTAATTGACCTAGAAAAAGAAAAAAAATAAGTTTCCAAGCTATATGCCTTTAAATGATAGCTGTATGTACTTGCATGCAAAAATAGTCGAGCTATGCAAAATGATTGCAAAAAGTTTATTTATAGTAACAACAAAGAGAAGTAAATCTTAAAAAAAATCTAAGTCCTTACCAGTATAGATAGGTCAAAATACCACTCAAAATTAGATGTAACATACATGTTGTACTACAGAAAAATGGTCTTGATTTTTCTCTACAACCAGTAATAAAAAAGTTACAATATAAGCTATTCATAGTAACAACAAAGGGAAGTAATTCTAGGTTCTTGCGTATGATAATCTGTCTCATGATGGTGAACAACTGTGCCACGTTACATCAAAATCCCTCCGTGCATGAAAAAGAAATGCTCCAGAAAATGTCATTCTGGTATCTGACCTTTGACCTTTAAGTGTGACCTTGACCTTAGACCTAGGGACCTGGTTCTTGCACGTGACACTTCGTCTCATTGTGGTGAACATTTGTGCCAAGTAACATTAAATCCTTCCATGCATGAACAAGAAATGCTCCCGACAAAGTCATTATTGAATTTGACATTTGACCTGTAAGTGTGACCTTGACCTTTGAGATAGGAACCTGGGGTTTGTGCATCACACTCCGTCTCACTGAGGTTAACATTCATGCCAAACACAAACAAGATTGCTCCATGCATGTCGAAGTTATGGTCAGGACAAACAGACAGACGCACGGACGCATGCACGGACGGACAGACAAAATGTACCAAGTTTCTAGGACTTTCAAGAATCGCTGTCAAGTCAATGTATATGATATGACCATAATTTTACACTTCTTTTCATAAATTTAAGCCTGATTGGGCAATAACTCAATAGGGCTTTTAAGCCGGATTGGACAATGTCATCAGCCTGTTTAAACCTACAGCATGTAAAGGGCCAGCAGCGATGAAATTTTCATTGGAAATTTCCTCCACTATTTTGGTCTTTGGAGTGTTTGATGTGACTGGAGATATTGCTCATATGAAAATATTATCTCAGTATTTCCTAGGATCGCGTCAAATTAGTTTGACTACCGTACCTGTGGACGCATTGGTCGAGAGGACTAAGACGTTTTCCTATGGAGGTGGAGGCCCCAGGTTCGATTCCTGGTTACTCCCATTGAGCTGTGTCCTTGGGCAAGGCACTTTATCACAATCGCCTCAGTTGACCCAGCTGTAAATGGGTACCAGAAAATTGCTGGGTTTAAGGTATAATAGGTTTAAACTGTTCTTAAAATAGGGTTTATGTGTATTGTCTCACATTTAAAGCCATGGTAAATAAAAACACAGGAGTCTGAAATTCTACCAATAAGACCATAGAAGTCTATCTTTATATAAAATAAATAAGGGGGGGGGGGTGTATTTTTTATAAAGATTATAACGATAGACTTTTATGAAAATAAGGCTATTAATTTGATTAAAATGGGCCTGACTATGTGTAATTTGTAAGGTAAGAACACATGTATACAACTTATGTTTCAAGGACAATGATAAAATATCACATTTTCCCACTGAGGAAACTTCATTCTTACAAAACAATTGAATTGTTGAAAGGCCGGGGATGCTCTCACTCTGTCAGCTCCCACTTGTGATAAGTAAACATATTCTTTAGGAATTGATCAAAGATAATTCGCCAAACAGAGCGAACGGTCGCTCTTTTATAATGGAAAATCAAAGCAAAGTAAGTCGATTTATATAGCACTTTATTAATAAATGGACAAACAGAACAGCATTCTTACAACAACGGTAAAAACAATATTTACACTCGAGCCTGAGAACGTTGGTACTTAATTTTTGACTTAACAACTAGAACACATTCGCGCACAACTAAACCAGCAAGTAAAGAGAACAATCAAACTTTCAAAGATAAAATGGAATGACAGCATGGTGTTTGAGGAACAGAAATCATCGCAGCTCAGTAGTCGTATCCGTACTTCTTAACTGAAAACAAATAAAATATTCATGAAACTGTGAAAAAATGCACTGTAAATATAATTTACTACCCGTAACAAGGTTTTCATTTTATATTTTACTTGCTATTTTCTTAAATCTAAGGTTCTTGACTTTACATAAATGTTTTGGAATCGTCGTGCTATTTCTGCCTGTGAGATAATTGTTTTTCTTATCGACTGATTATTATGCTTTGTTTAAATGCATGCAATTGTTGAGGATCTCATGGAAGATTGGCTTGCTTAAATGTGTTCCCTCGTTAAATAAAGTTTTTATTATTGTAATTATTATATTTATTATTATTATTATTATATTGTAACATCTATTCCTTTAGAGCAATATATTAATTGCTACTCAGTCAGTAGAGTAAAGTTAAAGTTATCGTGCTTCAAACCTTTTTTCATCGTAGAAATATAACATGAAATATAAAACATCTCAAAGCAAATGACTGAGATAATCTAAAGACTAATAACGATTTATTAGAAACATGTACTTACTGGAATAACGGTGAGGATATTTTCCATATCTGTACCTATACGGAAAACCATATCCACGATAACTCCCCTGGAGAGATCCATAACCGTGTTTGCCATACAAGGAACCATGGCCGTATCCGCCATACAAGGACCCATAGCCGAGACCGCCATAAAGAGACCCGTAGCCAATCCCAGAATATGGATAGCCGTATCTGCCATACCCATGACCAACGCCTTTATATCCACCGTAATATGAACCATATCCGTAGCCGCCAAGCATTTTACCATAGCCATAATGTGGATATCCATATCTTATACCGCCAAACAGTGAACCATACCCCATGTAGCCACCGTAATGTTTACCAAAAGCAGTGACGCTAGCGATGCCGGCTACAACTAACAGTAAAACATTGAGGTACCTCATATTTCAGGTCTGTAAAAATAATACAACACAATGTAACTATTAGACAAATATTATACATTGTACTAATTGCGTCTGCAGTCAATTTAGAATGCTAAAAGCTCAATTCACACTTGATTTTTATTGCGAAGGTTAAAAGCATATAAGTAAACAGTTTCAACAAATAAACTAATCACAGGTTTAATTGTTTGATTCTTAGATTGATATTCATTCAAAAACCAAATTACGTTATACATCATTCTGACTGTTTCTGTGACTTTTTATAAGACATAATATTGCTAACGAGGATCATCATGAAAATATACCAGTCATGTAAAAATAAAACGACTGAAAATAAATACATTCATTAGCAATTCTTCAATGAGACATTTCAAAACAGGACATTTTATCAGTTCCTTTTTTGGGAAAATTATCCTGCCATGGAGTACTGTTAATCGTTCATATCTAAATCACAAAGTAAAAAAAAAAGGTCAGTAAATGAAAATATTCTCAAATGAAAGCACACTGTGTGTCGTGTAGCATAAAACCCTGTCTAGAAAAATATGCATCAGAGTAAAGTTTGACTAACAAAGGAGTAAAAAATCTAATAAAATCTGATGAAATAATGGTGATAAATTAGACATTACCTTGTTTGAGCGGCTGGTGTGTCTACTATCGTGCAGTGGAAAGATGCGACTATGTAGCACGGACACTCTTGGAGCATATTTATAAAATATCATTTACCACAGAAAGAGGAAACAAACAATAATCATCCAATTACTCCCCAGTATGTACACACAATCATGTCCAGGTTTTCTGACGTAAATAGTCGTAAAATCGTACATCTTGGAATAAAAAAAATCACCACCAACAAAACTGTACACCATTATGATTTGAAGGTCTCACACCTAAACTTTCACAAGTATTTTAATCATGCCCTAGTTTTGCCTCACCATCAGGTGTTAATGAAACCGAGCTGAATTCCAATCTTAAGAGAAACTTTCACATGAGTGCCTGGTCATAATACAAAGGTCCACTCAACTACGTTACAGGCATTACCTCACTGTAATACGAGATATATGTTTTACCAATATATTCATTTTTTCATTGGTTCCTTTGGATACGACCGCCAAAAATGCATTAATAAGAGTTTAATTTTGAAAATTATTCTAACATCCAGATGTCTTTAATGCATAATCATGGAAAAACATCAACACTTTCTGTGTGCTGTTGAAAAAAGTACATTTATCAACTGTTATAGGGAACACCTCTACATGTTTTTTTTATACATTGAAACATTCTCCTGCAAACATATTGTGTGAGACCTTCCCCCAATGTAACGTGACGCTTGACGTAATTTTTTCGATATAAAAATAACGTCAATCTCACCATACGCCGGCTTAGTAAGACAATAAAAGTAAACACTTATATGGTTGATTACGTATATTAGTATGTTACTATGATTATTATATATTGTCTTGATAAAGTAACCATAATCGGTGTTGATTGGTAGGAAAACAATTGTATTCGTTACACTCCAGTCAAAGTCGTATGGGTTAATTATTGTCATAAGATTGTCTTTCTCGCATGATATGCCTTACATAAATTCACACCAATAAAATATACGTCACAGAGAAAATGAACAAAATAACTGTTTATATTTTAACTATCTTGAAAGAGACCTTTGAAAGAAAACGAAATAGGACTTAATTGCATGTTTTATTTCTCGGGAAAAAACAACTAAATTGTTGAATGTATTGTTGTCTAATGTGACCATTATGTTCCATCCATCAAACGGGGTTTAAGTTATAAAATCAAGAGCACTAAAGTATCAAACAAAATAAAAAGGCCGTGTCACCATTATTGAACTTGATAATATTGATTTTGATTTACTATCATCGTTTTTAAACAGTAAATTAGCAAAATTCCTCTTAAAAAATCTTGAATCAAACGCTAGACCCTGTATTGATACTGCATTCAGAGCAGGTAAGTCCTTGCATAATATATTACGAGGCAATATTTCCTCCTCCTGTCAATACATGACGTCGGCGCGCCAAATAGAAGTACGTTCAAATATATACATGATTCTAACACTAAAATTTTCCTACTAATATAAGAGGACGGAAACTAAGTTATAATGCAACACTTGTGCACTGTTTAAGGTAGTAAGCGCCCCTTGTCGAGATTTTTTAAAAATCGTCGGATTCTATTCAAGTCTGGATTAAATACACGTGACACAACTGCCGTTGCGTAAATGTAGTTTTTATTTTATTTTGACGTCGGTAACATAGCAACATAATGACGTCAAAGTGCCATCTGTCGGCTCTTACTGAAATCGGGGTGTTTCTGTGTTTTTTCGTTGTATCTTTTTTATTAGTATATCAAAATTTAAAATTCAAACTACATTGCAATCACGACGAAAATAGCTATAGAAACATTGCCGTTAATTCTGCGAGTGTGTGTTAATCAGTAAAAATACAACATCAAACCGTTATAAACGTACCTGTTTTTGACGCACTGTTGCATCTTTGACTGCATATAATAAAAAAACGCCGCGGCAATTTTTTTTTCTCAAAAATTTGCTGTGAATTCTTCTATTATTTCTGCATTAACTGGGCTAATAAAAAGCATACCTTTTTGCAGCATTCAACTCTATATGAAACGCGATGCATTGTGCGTGTAACGTCAAATATTTATCATGACAATTTGCGGTAATACATATCAGCTGAATTTCTTAATATTTCGATATCCAAACACTAAAACAAATGTACAAAATGAATACTTTGAGATCTGTTTAATTGTGTTGGATATAAACCAATGAAAACAACACACATACACTTCGATTTACGGACATTTTATTGTCGTCATAATATTTAAATAGTGCTTTTCCTAATTTAACGAAGCTTTTAACCCGAGGTTTCAGAACACTAAGCCATCAACTTCACATCTGTCATATGCCAATTTTAGATGTTTTTCATTCAAACTACTGCCTGAAAGAGTTTTCGCACAGTTATTTGTAATCACGTTGTTATAAATTAATTTCGAGAACGAACCTATATTCTTTTTTTCATTTTCAATTTTTTCAATTTTATGTAACCCTTCCTGTTTTCTCAATACAGTTAGCTTTCTTTCCACATTTTCTACCGTGTATAACAACTCTACCAGCGTTGATACATCTGACACAGCATTATGTGCATCGTATGTTTTACCAAGCACATGCTTTACTAAGAATTTTTGAAAAAAAACAAACCCAAAACACCCTGATTTCAGTAAGAGCCGACAGATGGCGCTTTGACGTCATTATGTTGCTATGTTACTGACGTCAGCATAAAATAAAAAGTACATTTTCGCAACGGCAGTTGTGTTACGTTTAATTAAGCCAAATATGAATAGAATCCGACGATTTTTGAAAAATCTCGAAAAAGGGCGCATACTACATTACATATCATAGAGTCAAACGTCATGACAGTGCACTGGAAAAGAAAACCACATGAAACAAGCAAATATACGTTGAATATATTTGAATATGAAGATAAAAATCCATGATAACGTATTAGAAACGGAATAATATTTCTCAGACATTGATTTTCTCTTGAATAAAATCATTCTTTTTCGTTCAGATGTTTATTATTTATTATATCACTTGGTTGCGTCCGCCTCGTGATAAAATTCCTTCGCATTTGAACTCAAACAATGATTTTTATTCAATGTATTTTTTTTTTTTTGGATTAAACACTGTTAAACGTTAATAATTGAAGACGTATTTATGTCAGATTATGCACATCAAATCAAAATGGTCCTAGAAATTAACTATTTTCACATATTTTGAATCATGGTATAGACATGTGTTTCAATTTTGAGAAAAAAAAAAAAAACATTAAAATACATGTGTACTTTTGTAAAGAAATGTGTTTGCGATTGCACTGATGCCGATTTTATTAATATTTTTTATAAATATTTACATGTTTATAAATGTAGAAAAGAGCAATATTGTGCACTTTCACACTGTCCTTTACAATGTAATAGATCTGAATATGTATTTACAGGTGACAGGTATGTTTTAAAGTACACTGATAGATATAAATACTTAGGTTTAGTTCTTCATTAACACTTATTTTCAAATTACAGCTTAGGTGGTCGCCCAAAGTGCTAGTCGTGCCTTAGGCCTTATGATTGCTAGCATACATGTGTGCCGTATAATGTGTGTACAAAATTTGATGATGCAGTTGTTTGGCCTGTTATAGCGTATGGGGGCTTCTACTTGGGGGAATAAATCCTTTGAATGCTGTACAAAACAGGGCAATGAGGTTTTTCTTATGCGTTGGTAGGTACACGCCAGTAGCAGCATTATACGAAGAAATGGGATGGTCATCTCCATATGTCCGACAACGGTAAGTAATTGCTACTTGCTGGGCTCGAATATCCTGTACAAATAGTTCTAGACTGAATAAACGGATAGCACTCTGGGCAGGCTCCAGACCTGATAGAATTAAAATTGGTACATTATTGTTGGAAAACGGTTGAAAGATATTGGTCTTGATAGGTATTCTGATATTGGCAGGCCTATGTATAAAGTGTTACTTGTTAAGGCAGTTGAGCGGTGGTTGTTAGACCAGGCTGTTGAAAATCAATTCTGTCACTGGTCGCTCACGAAGGGGAGGTAATAAGCTTAGAACATATTGTACCTTTAAACAAGAGTATGGTGTAGAGAAATATTGTACTATGCTTTTGCCTTTAAAACATCGTTCAGCCTTTTGTAAATTTACATGTGGTGTGGCACCAACCAGACTTGAGACCGGAAGATATGAAGGTTTATCTGTAGATCAGCGCTTGTGCCCATTTTGTCAGATTTTAGAAGATGAGACATGTTATTCTAGAATGTTCACTATATGAAGACTTAAGATTGATTATGTTTGAAAAAGCAAATGAAGTAATCCCAGGTTTTCAAGTTCTGCATTCTGAAGAAAAACTATTTGCACATTTTACATGATAAGAATTTGTGCCAAAACCTGCTTTTCAATTTTACAGAGACGAAGCTTTTTTATGTGTAAATAAGTCACAATTTAGACATTGTGTTTTAAACTCTGTTTATATGTATAAACAGTAGAAATTGTTCTTGTATAATGACAAACATATTTAGTACAAGAAATAACACATTATACAAGAAGAATTAAAAAAAAAGAAGTTCTGCACATCAGAAATTTCAAGCATGTGTAAATAAGTAGTCGTTTTTAGTTTTTTTTTTTTTTTAAATAATGGTATAGTTTTTATATAGATCAGTAAATATTGTCTTAGATCTAAAATGATAAAAGTCTTAAGACGTTTCTTAATTTGGCAATAGTTTTATCTTTTCATTTCAGTGTTTTGAATGTTTCTCATTGCAGAGTTGGTGCAGCCGTTTCTGCGCATGCCCGGAATTATTTTCAATTTGAGCGCACACAAAATTACCTAATTTTTTTTGCATGTCCGCACGCACTTAGTGTATAGTATGCATAATATACTGACTAAAGGTTAGGGTTACATACCCAACTTTTTTCTTCTTAGGCGTCTTATCAAGCTATCCGCAGCGGGGTGCGATAACAGCCGCCGCAGAGACTTTCTGATATCAGACAGGCCTGTAATTTACATTGGCATATAGAAGGATTAAATTTTGTTTTGACCATTCTTATTTCCTGCTCTGATATTTAAATTTATCACTGTTCCTACCATAAAATTCATTTTCTAATCTTTTCACTGATGTATTTTTTATTTACGTAACACTATTTCTTCTTGCTTCCAATTTCATTTGAAATCAACCATAGTATTTCCCTATGTAGCCTATATAAAATGCAAGCAAACCACGTCTTTTGCAAACTTTAAAGGACATTTAATACTGTTTCTCCTCTGAAACAAATTTTATCACTGTTATGACGAGAAAGTATAACAAACAAAGAGAATGATGATACAAAAATATTTAAAGTAATTCAATAGCATCTTGCTTCCATTTGCATTTAAAAAACGGCTAAAATTGCACTTTAGCCACTCTGTCCAAAATGTCAGAGTTATGTTCGGTTAGCTGATAAGAGTCTCTGTCTTGCTTGAAGTATTCCGTAGTAGAAGCAAAGATGTCAGAATTATTATAGCTGGAATACAATTGTATAGCTTAAGTTTTTTGACTGATTGTTTAAAAATAAAGGTTTAAAATATTGCCTTTATTGCATTTTGCGTTACATATCGTTTATTTTATGTAAAAAAAGCTGGTGTCAAATATTACTGTGTATTGCAGTCAATGTCACAGCCACATGTCTTTGTTACGGTCAAAAATGTAAATTGTCGCAACCACGTGTCACTGAAATATTCGGTCTTAGAATGTAACAGATTGTTGAATGTGAAATGTCAAAAATCACAGTCACATTATAGTTTTGTAAATTTAACATCCGCGCTACACTGTGACTGACAGAATATATCGGTTGCATTTTTGTAAAGTGAAATAAATGAGACATTAGTGCATGCGAAATAAAAATAGTATAACGTTTGAGATTCAGTATAGAGATTATAGTTTCAAGTTTTTTCAAGTTTTTATTCACAGCAAATCGGCAATATTCTTGCCTTTGGCCATTAACAATATAATACAATGTGAAAAATGGCAAATACATGTATATGTCGTATATACAGACATTATAAACAAAATCAGAATTCTTAACGGCTTTTACAGGGTTTTCACATCCATTGTTATTTATCAGAATCGGATCAATGCATATAACAGAATAAATCACAGCTATATGATAATACAACTGTATTATTTTTACTGTTATTATATGTATTACAAGATTGCTATATGATATAATTGATTGATAGATAAATTTAGCACTACTGAAAGTATATAAAATAAACTACTGGCACATAGATTCGAGTATTTAATTTTAATTATCATGTTTACGAAGCTTACAGTCAAACAAATTGTTGTCAAAACTATTCTAAGTCTAAATGTGAACAATTGACTGACATGATATATCTTTTAACTTGGTATCTTTTAATTTAAAATGGATTTTAATATTACAGTAATATTGATTAAAATAAAATAGCATATAGCAGGTTGGCTGTTTTGCTCATTATATACATGTAGAAGCGTGTAATGTGTTTCTGATTAATAGCAAAGTGTCAAGTATAGTAGCTGTCAGCGTGATCATACCATAAGACTTCTGTAACAGCAGGTATCCACGCCTGTATATGGGTCAGTTAGAAAACCTTTATGATGAAAAGAAATAAAAGAAAATGAACTAGATTTTTTAAAATAAATCATCAAATTTCAATCTTAAAAATCTATCCTATGACGTTGACTTTTTCGGAAATAATTTTGTGAATACTTTTGATCACTGAAATGCGAATTTACATAACTGCATGCAGTGTGCGCTATCCATATTGATATACAACCAGATGTTCTGTTGCGCAACATTATTATACTTAATTAACTAAGCAAATGTAAATGAGATAGTGGTCAGATAAACCTAAAATTTTAGTACTTAATTATTTGACTGGTGTCCTTAATTGTTATTTCTTTCTGTACTATTACATATTGTAAATACATGTGTTTTTAATTGCTGCAAGTAAAAGTTTCCACAATGTCAGACTGCCTTAGTCCATTTCATAACTTGAACTCAAAAAATAACTTTCATTTAATAACCAGGTATCTCCGCATCGAAAGAAAGCCTAGAAGCAAAATGTTATTTCAACACATAATGTTACAAATCGAGTTTTAAAAGCTGTTGATAAATCAAAATTATCTTATCTGGATATCTTTAATTCACAGTTTGAATGTTTTCAATTAAAATTTCAATCACATATCACTGCTGAAAATGATTTTCATGATTTTAATTTATATGATTATATTTACATCATAGCTATGTTTTCATGAGGTTGGTCATTGATTCTGTTCATATTTGAGGTGATCATGAAAATATTTTATTCAAAATTCTTGCATTAAATATACGGACTTCCATTTGGTCCTTCCTATTCTTTTTTAGAATGATAATGACAACACTGATTATTGGTGATCATTCTCGCATACCAAAGCTCTACCATGGTTTCCCGGTTCGTCTCGGCTGAAACAACTGACGCGTATTAGACCTTCCTGGTCTCGGGTACCATGTCGAACATCTGATGAATGAGAATGATTGGTGATAAGATACGTTATGTTACCTTACGGGTAGATAAGGGGAGAAACTCGCATATCTAATTTGTCTTATCAACGGTAAATACAGGGTATTGTCCCTTGATGAAAGAAGACTTTAGTTTGACATGGTATCACCATGGTTACAAAATAAATGCATTTAAGATATTTTCGGTTAAATTTAGTTAATCCGGTATATACCGGAGTCTGTAATATATCACAGGCGCACCAACTCTGTATTTAGTCACAGCCCATTGTTTTATTGTACTTTCATTTATGGCAGTTTCTAACCTTGAAATAAATGGTAGGATTAACACAGTTTGCTTGACCTTTAATTAATGTAAAGATCACTTGTCTTGTAATGTTGCAGCGTGGGTCGAGGCTTTGTGGTGGTTTGCTAGGGGGTCAGAAGAACAGAACAGAACAGAACAGAACAGAATGTTTATTAAATAACGTATACAACATTGTGTACATAGTTATTGGTAAACAATTTTACAGCTTACATGGTTGGTTACATAAAGGTTGTTATTATTCATTCTACTGAAAAAGTGAAAAAAAGAAAATGAATACATGTAGATAAGGTACTGTTAACAGGAGAATGAGATTACACATGTACATAAATGAAAATGAAGAAAATAATGATATTACTGTTAGCAACATAGATATACATTGAAACATGTATGATTCGAATAAGCTATCAAAGTAAGCCTTACGCAAAATTAACAATCAGTAAGTGTACATTGTACATGTCAGAAGGACAAAGCAAAAACAGTTGTTGTGCTCTGTCATCGATAGTCACTGGACTGTGTGGCGGGGTGTCGTTGTGGGTTGCTAGGCGCTGCAAACGCATCAAGACACTCTGCCGGTGTTATTATTTTATAGTTACAATGTGATATGATATATGTTTAGTCTCTAATAATTCATCCATATGAATGATCATTTACATGTAGTTTTATTGTCTTTTATATGTATATTTATGTAAATGGAAATGGAAGAGACTTAAATAAACTAATAAACCTGGTTGAACTATCTGAAAGTGACATGTTGTTTGAAACCTACTGCGGTCACCGAATGGACTGACTAAAACTGACCACAGGCGACCACTTTACCAAGGGTTTATGCCGAACATCAACATTTGTTTAAAATACTTCATTATGGGTGCTAAATGCATACGATTTATCGTTTCTAATTACATATACGTTTCTTATGATCTTACACAATATATTATTACATTATGTTACATATACATGTAACAGTTCTCTTAAACGATGTTTAAAGCAGTCAGTAACGTGCACAGCTGCATCACTGTCCAAAAAACATGATGGCCTCTCTTTTCTTTGGAGTCTTGGCGATCACATAATGTATTACGATAACAGTTACTTTCAATTTATTCAAGACAAGATATCTTTCAAATTCAACTTACACCTATGGATAACCGACACTAGTCAATTTTACAATTAAAGAGCAAATTTCGTTTCGGATTCTTTTATCATGCCCTAGTTAATTTAACATTTGATAAACGATCACATTAACAACTCGTTTTGCATATTTAGAACTAGCTGATGATCAAACTCGCGTCCGGATGCAAAAACGCTTACAGATATTTTTTGTGAGGTAAGCGTAAAGATGTTTAACGTAATAGTGTCACTAGCGTGTTTAACGTTATGCCTTGGATATTATATTGACAGTAAGTAATACTGATTATCGTGAAATAAGAAATTAAAAAATCCCAGTCAACACGATTTATTGCTATTATTTTGGCAAGAGAATCCAAGCAGAAATGTAATAACATGACATTAAGGTACTAGGTCACTAATAGTAATGTTTATAAAATGGCCTTTGCTTGGTATATTCTGCAAATTTTAAACACTTTTTACCGTGCCGTTTTTAAATTTTTTTGAATAACTTATGGTATCTCCTCAAGCTCAAGTAGAGACAAATTTCAAAGTGATAGCCACTATCCAAAACGTTTGCAGAGAACTCATTTTACCATTAATTTCAACAGAAGAAACATCAAACTATTGGTAAACAATTATAAAACACAATATAAAAATGTCAATATCATTTTTTCAGTGGTGCCTCAAGTAAACGGATTTAATGAGACAGAATTCATACTTCAACATTGAAAAAATTATGTCGAATGATGTGTTTATGTTTTGAATTTTGCTTACTCCATTTAAAAATAACATTAGGGAAGACGTAAAACCTACCTAAATTTCTTCCACAATATATAATCTAAGAGTGAAAGCAAAATAAAGAACTTTCACCGCGCGTAACTCAATATTTTTAAAGATTTGTAACTCTATCACTTCTGTTTAAGTAGTAAATTCTCTTTGAACACCAAGAAATTGCTTATAAGATTCATATTTTTTCCATTTTTGTACAAAACATCAATAATAAGTCTTGAAAGAAGTAAAAACTTACTATATAGTAAAAAAGGAAAATAAGGAAAAAAAATTTTGGTCCCAGTAGGGCTTGAACCCCCCCCCCCCCCCCCCCCCCCCCACTAAGAATTGCAGTAAAAGTAGGTTTATGGTAGGAATTGAATACTCTTCAAAAAGGAGGCTCTCTATTAGTGATCTAATACCTTAAATATGTTGGTAAAACCAATAAAATAAAAAAATAAAATGAAATGAAATGAAATAAAAATCAAATAAATAAATAAATAAATAAATAAAAATAACGATCAGAGATAAAAATAACATGACATAAATAATCTGTTGGTAAAACCAAAAAGAAAACGTTCAGAATTACAATGATAACATAACATTAATAATTTGTAGGTAAAACCAAAAAACGTTCAGAAATACAATAACATGACATCAATGAGCTGTTGGTAAAACAAAAAACAAAAAACAAAAAATACGTTCAGAAATAAAGTAACACAAATTAATAATCTGTTGGTAAAACCAAAAAAACGTTCAGAAATACGAAAACACGACATTAATAATCTGTTGGTAAAATAAAAAAAAAAACGTACATGAAATTAATGATATGTTGGTAAAACCAGAAAACGTTCCGAAATACAATAACATGACAACAATAATCTGTTGGTAAAACAACAACAAAAAAAAGGTGTTTTTTTTTTAAATTTGTATGCATGTAAAAGCATTAAATAAGAGTTAAATAAATGAAAGTTCAGGTATAGTTTTTTGTTTGTTTATGCAAACGGATGTGCAGGCTGATCTGGATCCATACTTGTCGCAAAGCCCTACGTTATACGATGGCGCTCAAACGCATTTGAAATATATTCAAGAAAGGTGTGTAATAAAGTTCGATATATAGTTTAACATTAAAGACAATGATTTACTTTAAATAAAGGTGAACGACTCAATGGTAAATATAAAACTTTAATTAATCACGGCATATAATTTACATAGAGTGCAACGAGTGGAGAAAACTGATAAACTAATGTAACTTTCAATGTATATGAATAGAAAACTTAAGATGAAAGGGATGGTAGAATGAACCGAAACAAAAACTGTAACACTGTTTACTTGCTGTAAGTCGATCTCACAGCAATATTTACGATTAATGAGATTATATAAGCATACACTTTAAGAGTTCACTTAGTTCACTTAGTTTATTGTATATCATTATTATAGTAATTGTTTGCACCTCAATCAAAAGAATGTAGTTTCAGTACTGAATTTAATGTACGAGTTGAATAAAATGATTAAATACAAGCCTTTGGCGAAGTTAATATTCTTTCATTCAGCGTGTTCGATAAGTTCAAGAACTGAGATTATTCAATTTTTTCCACATATTCAATAAAACAATTATTACATGTCTCCATGGAGAAATCACCTGTCCATAGTTTATGTTCAACACATGTATATTGGGCTAGTTAGTAAATAATTAAAACCAAAACTGTTGAAATCAGTTTTTGATGTGATATAATAAAACACTGAACCTCCAGCAATAGTTAAATAATTATTCTACTCTTCTGAGTCCGATACCATAACTGAAAAACCTGACTATCAAAACGAGTGACATTACAAACGTAATGAATTCTAGAAATATAACAAAAAAGCCTTAAGGAATTTATTGACGGTGAACGTAATAAACGTCTTATATTTTACAGGTTTACAGCCAGCAACCCCAACCAACAGCACATGCAGTACAGCCGGTATGTTAACTGACCTGTTTACACGAAAAGAAGTAATAATAATAATAACAAATAAAAAATCGAATTAAAAAAATGAACGGACATGTGAAACATTTATGCTTTCTTAAATGTGTAGATGTATTTTACAAATATTTCATGTTAAACCTAATTTTGAAATGCATATATAAATGACACAAAATAGTCATTTCCATGATTGCTCCCCGACAAACTCAGTTCTCCCGCTAACAAACAAGCCTTCTTGGTTCCCAAAGCACACGATATTGACCTGAGTATGGTGGTTGATTTCTGCCATTTCGTGTTGGCGTGTTGAAAACACTACAACACGAAAACACGAAAACTCGACAAAAACCTTATTTGTCGAGCTTTCGTGCTTTCGTGTTGTCGTGTCGGCGGGGCGAAAACACGAAAACAGGACAAAGTTTACGCGAAAACTCGATGTTTAAAGGGCGCCGACACGACAGATTTATCTGTCGAGTTTTCGTGTTGGCGGGTATAAATTTGTCGTGTCGGCGCCCTTTATTTGTTAAGTTTTCGTGTCGGCGGGGCGAAAACACGACAACACGAAAACCCCACAAATTAGGTATTTGTCGTGTTGTCGTGTTTTCGCTCCGCCGACATGAAAACACGAAAACACGACAAATACATTATTTGTCGAGTTTTCGTGTTGTTGTGTTTTCGCCCCGCCGACACGAAAACACGAAAATTCGACAAATTAGGTATTTGTCAAATTTTCATGTTGTCGTGTTTTTGTCCCGCCGACACGACAACACGACAAATTCTTTTAAGACATCTCCTATAAAATGTAGACACGCCGACACGAAAACACGAAAACTCGACAAATTAAGTATTTGTCGAGTTTTCGTGTTTTCGTATTTTCGGCCCGCCAACACGAAAACACGAAAACTCGACAAATTAAGTATTTGTCGAGTTTTCGTGTTGTCATGTTTCCGCTCCGCCGACACGAAAACACGACAAATTCTTTTCAGACATCTCTTATAAAATGTATAGTAATATGAAATGTATGTATAATTGACCTGGTTCCAGAAATATTTCATTGGGGTGCGGGAAGCGCCAACAGTTAAAGAATGAAGGCGGAATCGGTGAGCCGAGTGGGGTTAGGTACCGAAAGGGTTAAACCCTCATGTTAGGTGGGTCAGGGCGTATCTGCCTTTAAATATTTGAAATATATGTATAAAAATGGTGGCCTCTGCTGCACTTTTGAGCCCAAATTTTGAGGTACGGGGGTTGGGTATTTCGTGCGAATAAGTTAATCTTCATTGAGGCCCACGCATATATGTAAGTATTTTTCTATTTGTACAGGCTCGGGTCCTGGGCAGGGGCCGATAGCAGTGCCATCCCCCAACCCCATACCACCGAAGTGACCTGTACTCATCATAGTTCCACCAAACCCAACTATTTTGGCAAAGGAATAATTTTTTTCACAATTTAGACCCAAAAATGCAACAGACGCCATCATTTCATTCCTATATTTCAAAAATGTCCGTGAGGATACCCTTTGACCCACTAAGTCGGAGGACATGACCCCCTAACGTATCTCAAATTTTGGAAAAAGATGCAACAGGGACTCCCATTTTATACATATATTTCAAAAATGACAAGGGAAAGACCCCGTGACTCCACTGTCAGGAGGGGGTTAACCGTATCTCAAAATTTGCAGCAGAAGCCAACATTTTATATACTAGTATGTATTTCAAACATTTAAAGGCAGACACGCCCTGATCCACCTACTCCACTCGGCTCGCCGATGCCGCCTTCATTTTTTAACTGTAGCCGCTCCCCGCACCCCAATGAAATATTTCTGGAACCAGGGCAGTAATACATATACTTCGTATGCTTAAAACGATAACTGACATCTGACATATTATTGTACTGTTTTATAATCTCAAATCTCCTAATGCAGCTTTAAGGAATATAAGTAAATTTTGAATTGGCAGTTCGTTCGAATTGGAAGAATAAATGCTTCTAAAACCATTTGCCACTGGCTTCAGAATACATTTTATAGGAGATGTCTTAAAATAATTTGTCGTGTTGTCGTGTCGGCGGGACAAAAATACGACAACACGAACATTTGACAAATACCTAATTTGTCGAATTTTCGTGTTTTCCTGTCGGCGGGGCGAAAACACGACAACACGAAAACTCGACAAATAATGTATTTGTCGTGTTTTCGTGTCGGCGGGGCAAAAACACGAAAACACGACAAATACCTAATTTGTCGAGTTTTCGTGTTGTCGTGTCGGCGGGGCAAAAACACGAAAACACGACAAATTTATACCCACCAACACGAAAACTCGACAGATAAATCTGTTGTGCCGGCGACCTTTGAATGTCGAGTTTTCGCGTAAAATTTTGTCGTGTTATCGTGTTTTTGCCCCGCCGACATAACACGAAAACACGAAAACTCGACAAATTAAATATTTGTCGTGTTTTCGTGTTGTCGTGTTTTCGCCCCGCCGACACGACAACACGAACTGGCAGAAATCAGCCACCATACCTGAGAAATGGTTTTTTTTGGACTGAGACCCGACAGGAGTAGCGAATTCGGAGCTTTATGTACAGATCTAAGATCGTTTGATAATGTATAATTTAAAGCAACTGAATTTTTGTATGTCTTGTCTCCTACGTGCTTTGATAGTCTTCATTTTCTTCACACCAGTATTCCAATATTCTCCATTGGTTCACACCAATGCTCCGATATTCTCCATTGTTTTAACTAAGTGCTCTGCATTGTTTCAAAAATGAACATATTTAGAAACGCATTAGGCATGCAATATAAATTTAAAAGTTTTTTTTTCAAGCTACATATCCATCCATTGTCTATGTTAATACAAAATAGATTTATTAATTTGAACGTGAGGGCACTCTAAGCTGCTTATATCTTCAAAGCAGTTCGTCTTCATCATTATTGCTTCACTGACTAAATTAGTCTTATTTCTTTATCATTATTGTCGGAAACTCGTTTTGACTGATACATTTAATTTTCATTGATATTTTATTTAAGAAATAATTTATAGCAAAACGATGCTTTATCATTATTTATACACGATGGGCGTAATAATTTCACGAGGGCGCTTCGGTTTTTGTTACTTTACTTTATACAAAATGTATCATGACATTATTAATTTATTATTAAAGGTGATTATTTTTTATTACAGAAGTGTGTCTTACACCGGGATGTGTCACAGCAGGTAATGTCATTTGAATATTAGGGCATTGCTGTGGAGGTCAATTTCAAACTAATCGATAATAGAATAGAGTAGATCTATGTGACAGAATTTCATAAAATCTGAGAATCTGAGAATCTGAGAGACAATTTGTTTGATAAACTTTCTTTGATACACCCTTCTTTCCAACGGGGTATGGCTTTTATTTTTGCTCAGAATATCTATATATTTTAAATTTAGTATAAGATTAAGCCAAGAATATTATTTTAATATTATTTGGACTATAACATGGTAGAGTCTTTAAGCATGTAACTGTTATTTCCCTCATAATCTTTTCATTGGGTTATCACACCTGTACACGTGTTACTGTCTTTATCACGTTTTCATTAACCATGTTCTAGCTGCACGTGTTATGGGGGCAATGGATATGACAGTAAACCCTTGTGACGATTTTTACAATTTCGCATGCGGCACGTGGATTCGAAAGAATGTAATTCCAGAGGACAAAAGCTCATTTCGCACATTCACGAAACTCAGCGACGATGTATCGATGATCGTAAAATGTAAGCGATTTAGTTCCTCATTTTGCTTCAAAGGTGTTTGATAATCCTTACCGTTTTTTGTTGCTTTTCCTTAAAAAATGTTGACGTCTTTAGTGCTATTCATTAAGAAATGTCGACATAGTTGTTGATATTAATTTTCTCCCATCTATTTTATATAAAACTTGATCAAATATGCATGGAAATCAAATATAAAAAAAAAACAATTGCATGTTCTGAATCCGTTTTGAAATATTGGGTTTCTGCAGCAGACTTATTGAGAATATCAAGTAAAATGAGGAAAGTGATTTCGAAAATAACATTACAACAAACACAAGCTGATAAAAATAACGCCCAGTTTTCAAATCAGTATAAGATAAAATATATTCTGAATTTAAATGTATAATATTTTGTGCTATTCATTATACCGTCTAATAAATTTATTTCATTGGTATTGTAGCTGTGCTGGAAGTTGCTAATGGTGCTGCCCGTCCAGACGCTGTCGTGAAAGCAAGAACTTACTACAAAGCTTGTACAAATGAAAGTAAATTGAAATTTCTGATACTTGTGATTTAAGAAATAATCAAGGCCTTCGAGTGGTTTATCGTCTAATATATCATGGTTCAGAGTTCAGATGTGTAGGAATTGAACCACAATCATTTTGTTACTACATCGATATCATCATCATAATATTTCCCTTCTTCTTCTTCATCTTTTTATCTTTGTAGTTATTATCACTATCATTACTATATCATATATCTTTGTATAAGGAATGCTTAATTAAACTAATACACTCGTTCATTTTTCATTTGCTATTAATGTTACGCACTTGGGAAGGGCTGACTTCTAATGTTGCAATAACTTGTAGCCCAACCCATTTGCTTTTGTTACTTATTATGTATATGTGCTATGTATTATGTGTTCAGAAGCAATAAAATATGATTAAATCAGAAATTGAACCACGAGGGCGTTAGCCCGAGTGGTTAAATACTGAAGCATCTGAACGATGAACCGTGGTAAATTAGACGATAAATCACAAGAAGGGCTTGATTGTTTTCATTCTGACATGCTCATTGACATATTATAATAAATATTATGCTGGACTTTATTTACACGAGGAGTAATGTATCGGACGTCATGCGGCAATTTGACGTCATAATTGACGTCATAATGCTCTCTTGCCGGTCCGCGCGTCGTGTTGGGTACAATGCTATTTAAATCATATATCTTTAATCTTGGTTGAAACAAAAAAAAAACATACTGAAAATTTAAAACAAATTCATTATTATCCGTTTAAAGTGTTATAGTAATTGTATATAACACGATCTGTGTTTTTGATAGAATTTTTGTCAGAAGACAAATGTTCGTTTACATAACTGTATGTCGAAGATCGAAGTTTCTTTAGGGTAACTACTAAGTAGATCTGAAATTCTAGACGGTTTAGAAAAAAACTTTTTAAGGGAATACTGCCCAAAAGTGGAATTCAAAGTAAATCAAAATGTTGCAGGTAGGATAGAAGAACTTGGACTGACTTTTATACATCAGTATATGGAAGGTTTTGGTGGCTGGCCAGTACTAGGGCCAAACCCCGGGGGCAACTGGACTCCCAGTACATACAATAGCGAAGATTCACTCATTTATTCAAGACAGGGAACTCATTACACACCCCTTGTTGAGGTTGGAGTCATGCAGGATAGTAAAAACCCTACAAAACATATCCTTTATGTAAGTGAGTTATCAACAACACATATCTTGTATGTAAGTGCGTTACCAACAACACACATCCTGTATATAAGTGCGTTACCAACAATACACATCCTGTATGTAAGTGCGTTATCAACAACACTTATCCTGTATGTAAATGCTTTATTAACAGCACGTATCCTGTATGTAAGTGCGTTATCAACAACACACATCCTGTATGTAAGTGCGTTACCAACAACACTTATCCTGAATGTAAATGTGCTTTATTTACTACGTAAATTCGTTACACATGCTTGTTGTGCCATATACTTCTGAGGTTCACCATTGCAATTCTATCACTGTGTTATCTTCTAAATAACCCTTTAGTTGTTGTAAGATACATGTATGTGCCTACTTTCCTACATTTTCGGACAATCATCTTAACCGTTTTTGTTCTTACTTTGTAGCATTACGCATTTACATGCATACGTTTCGACATATGTTTGTTTAGTTTCCAGCATGCCAGCCAAATGCTAGATGTACTTATACACATTTACTTTTATACATTATACTTCTACAAGGGCAAATAATTGCCTTATTCGTGATATAAAATATTGCCTAGTGTATGTGTGATCAAACCTGTGCTGTTAAAGACACATTCATTTGTATTCAGGATTAACGGTAGTCAAATACTCAAATATTACTCAAAACAGATATGGGTTCTTACTAAAATGCTTTAATTGTACGTGTTTTAAATTGCTAGATTGATCAGCCATACCTGGGAATGCCAAGCCGTGATTATTATCTAAATGGTCGTAACGATGAAACACTGATGGCTTACCAGACCATGATAGAAGAAAGCGCGGTAGCTTTTGGTGCTGATCCAATCACAGCTTTAAATGATGCTAAAGATATGGTTGACATGGAAATAGAACTTGCTAACGTACGGGCACCCAATATCTATTGCAATATTTGAATGTTATTCCAAAATGTATTTTCGTGTGCTCATAGATAGAACTTGTTTAAGCCTATTTTATTATTCTTGTTTCTTGAAACTGGTTTACTCTATATATATTCAGTTAAGAAATAATTTATAGCGAAACCGTGTTTTAACACTATTTATACACGATGGGTGGTTATGCGTCTGGCGAAATAATGTCACGAGGGCAAGTGTATAAATATTGTTCAAACACAGTTTTGCTATAAATTATTTCGATTCAAATATACCCTTTATTTTAAAAATTTAGATAAAATAAGATAGAAGTCTTTATTGGCGAATATATGGCCTTAAATGGTAGGCCGTCAGGCTCCTATGTTTATACACACCAGGACCGGAAATGGTGGTGCGTCTTGCAAAATAGTAACATTGGGGTGCAAATGATGGCGAATTATTCTGCACAGCTAATAACCAACTCCGTGTGTGTGTAAATGAATTAAGACATATATGCTCTTGGTGACATTTCGTTTTAAACATATTTTTAAATAAATTATTTGATCATTTGAAAGCGCTATTTTTCGATGCGTACATGGCGCTAAATATCACGTCAACATAATATCGTTGTGATGCTGTTAGTCATATCAGAATTATACATTCAGTTGTATGCCTGACAAAGACTGGTGTTTTTAGCTCAGTAAAACATACTTCCGTATTATTTTTTTTATTTAAATAACAATATAAAACTTTGTAAACCAAGAAAGGTGTTTTGTACGTTATCGGGTTCCCTGCTTGGAAACATTTTCTACCGGTATAATTCCTTTTCGTATGATACAAAAAAACATATTTTATATTTAGATTACCGTTCCTAGAGAAGAAAGAAGAGACCCAGAGAAATTGTACAACAAAATGACACTCGGTGAACTGAGTAATAACTTCACAGGGGTAATTAAGGACACCAAAAGCCACAGAAATTAAGGAATGAAGTCTGTAGTTAGTCTAATTGTCCTTTTTTCGCTCGTTTCTGTAAAACCTCTTACTGGAAATGCATATGGTTTGTTTTTGGATTTAACGTCGCATCGACACATGACAGGTCATATGGCGACTTTCCAGCTTTAATGGTGGAAGAAGACTACAGGTGCCCCTCCGTGCATTATTTAATCACGAGCGGGCACCTGGGTAGAACCACCGACCTTCCGTAAGCCAGCTGGATGGCTTCCTCACATGGAGAATTCAATACCCCGAGTGAGGCTCGAACCTACATCGATGAGGGACAAGTGATTTGAAGTCAGCGACCTTAACCACTCGGGCACGGAGGCCCCTGCCTATGACGACGTGGGGTCGGAATTAATACATTTTTAAACTGAAACATAAATGACTATATTGATAAGAATGTCTATCTGAAGGTTGGGAAAACGCCTGTCTGATACAAACAGACATTTAAGACATTTTTTCTTGCCTTCAATGGAAAATTTCTGAAGATGTTATAAATTCGCCAATGTAGTTATGCGTTACCGCTAGGAGGTCAATAAAGCCTTGTCTTTCCTCTCATGGAAGACAGGAAAGTCTCGTCTTTTTTCCGTTAGGTATGCAAGAAAACATTGTCTTTCCCCGCTGCGTAGGCAAGAGAAACATATCTGGATATACACATTCACGAGTGAGTTTGTAACACACATTCTTAAAGAAAGGGATTTAAACCACTATAATTATGATCGGCAAAAACATGAAAAAAGAATAAGTAATTTTGTAGTTCACACTGTAATCTTGAAAACAGCATGATATTTATTGTAAAAAGTAGTTACCATTTTATATGGGATTGTTGCCGCATTTGGTAAAATCTGACTGATTGGCTTTTAATATTTTCACAGAAGTTAGTTCCTTTGGCTTTCAAAAATTTTAAGTTCACCACAGCGGGGTGTTCTGTATTTCAAATCGTCTCTTAAAATAATCTGTTATTAGTTTGCTTGGTTAGGTTATCAATGCTTCCAAAGTAGCTTCTTACATATGCCACATAGAGGCTCCATGCTTTGATTCGTCACATCCATATTGTTCTAGTCCTTCAGGATCATGCATGAATTCAAAGTTCATTTACAATATTCATAAAGTGACACTTAAGTCGTTGCTAAGGGGGCATGTTAGTCGTTTTGCATTTCTATGTCTATCACGGACCGATTTAAAATCGTGTCAGAATAAAAACAACTTATCTCAAACAGCTGGTTATCGCATCTGAACTCCAAACAATGATTTTATTCAACGATAAATCGCTGTTTGGGATGTATTATTCCATCAACTATATTTAGTGTTATTTATTTGCAACAGATAGATTGGAGGAAATTTATCAACGGAACGATGCAAATAATTGGACTATCTCTGAATGATTCTGAACCAGTTTTAGCCATAGCTCCTCCATTCCTTGAGAAAATTGGAAATCTTATGGCTAAATATTCTCCAAGGTACGATTGTTATTGAAAAAAATGGAAATCTTATCTCTAAATATTCTCCTAAGTATGACTGTTATTGAAAAAAAAAATCTTGTCGCTAAATAGTCTCAGAGGTATGATTTTATTGAGAAAATTCGAATTCCTATCGCTAAATAGTCTCCAAGGTATAATTATTATTTACACACTGCAAACCTCATGGCTAAATATTCTTTAATGGATGATTGTTATTGAAAAAAATGGAAATTTCATCGCTAAACAGTCTCCAAGGGATATATGTTTTTGAGAAATTTGGAAATTATATCGCTAAATAGTCTCCAGGGTGTGATTGCTTTATATATATATAATTGGAAATCTTACCGCTAAATAGTTTCTAAGATATCATTTAAAACCTTATTGTTAAATAGTCTGAACGGTATGATTATTGAGAAAACTGCAAACCTTATGCCTAAATATTCTTCAAGGTACGATTGTTATTGAGAAAATTTAAAATCTTATCGCTAAATATACTCCAAGTAATGATTATTATTGGGAAAATGTTAAATCCTATCTCTAAATATACTCTAAGGTATGATTGCTATTTAGAAAATTGAAAGTTTTGGCTAAATATTCTCTTAAGTATGATGGTTATTTAGAAAAACTGAAACTTGTATGGCTAAATATTTTCTAAGCTAAGATTGTTACTGATAAAATTGTACGGTTAAATGCTGTCCTGGGATTGATTATTATTCCGTTAATATATTATTTTCCTAAGTGTATAGATGTAAAGATAGCCGTGATTTTATCCTTATTCTGATTTGGAAATTGAAAATAAAACAAGTATTAGATTTTTTGTCTCAAGTATATAAAAAATTTGATATAACTTTTAAAAATATCTTCAATAGTTGTGTCAAGTACATGTTTTAAACAGATTTACTGTCTTATTTCAGGGTCATTGCCAACTACATAGTAGCCAGACAAGTTTTAGAAAAAACGTTTTATCTTCCAAAAGTATTTAGAGATATTCAGTTGAAATACAGGAAGGTATATACAGCTTATCTATGGGTTTGCATATGGAGCTTTTACAGTATAGATAAAATCAGTTATTATGCAGTCATGATCGCTAATGAATGTGACATCGCGAATATACATGACGATGAATCAATCTAAAACTTACACAAGATGTCAAATAGTGCTGCTGGCTTTCCAGCTGACGTCCATTGTGCGATATAGACCTATTCTGCATTCTCTATCGTGAAACAGTCCATGAAATCACAAATTGCATTACATTACATTAAATGACATTATGTATATAAAGCCTTCAAAATTAACTATCAGGATTTTCTCTACAAACATTTCCGCAAATAAGTCTTTGCCTATTGACTTTTAGAGTTTTTCTACAATCAATTGTAAAATCTACATTGAAAAGTCTTGGCGTAATAATTTGACAAAAGTAACACCATGCAGGTTTCACCTTCTTTACAAATCGTCTATCACGTTTCTTGTCTGTGTAAATCTTTATCCTGCAAAATTTCTATAATGAACTTGTCCATCTTTCTATTTCGACAGTACCATCAATTGTTAAAATGGATGCGTACCAAAAAGATACTGACTGAATGGCGAACAGTGCAGACCATGATCACGCTTTACGTTTTATCTGTCCTGGTACATGTCGCTTGGCGGGGAAAGCTTCACGTTTTGTCTGTCCTGGTACATGTCGCTATGCGAGAAATTCTTGACGCTTTGTCTGTTCTGGTACATGTCGCTTGGCGGGGAAAGCTTCACGCTTTGTCTGTCCTGGTACATGTCGCTATGCGAGAAATTCTTGACGTTTTGTCTGTCCTGGTACATGTCGCTTGGCGAGGAAAGCTTCACGTTTTGACTGTCCTGGTACATGTCGCGTGACGAGGAAAGCTTCACGTTTTGTCTGTCCTGGTACATGTCGCGTGACGGCAAAAGCTTCACGTTTTGTCTGTCCTGGTATATGTCGCGTGACGGGTAAAGCTTCACGTTTTGTCAGTTCTGGTACATGTCGGCAGGGAAAGCTTCACGTTTTGTCTGTCCTGGTACATGTCGCTTGACGTGAAAATCTTGATGCTTTGTCTGTTCTGGTACATGTCGCTATGCCAGAAATTCTTGACACTTTGTCTGTCCTGGTACATGTCGCTTGGCGGGAAAATCTTCATGCCTTGTCAGTCCTAGCAAATGTCGTTTGACGAGAAATGCGTAATACTAAAATGTCGCAAGGTAAGATTCATTGACAAAGCAGCAGACAGAAGATATCACTTTCTGAGTTTTATATTAAAGCGTGAAAGTCACTTGATAAATTGAGGACCAAGAACATGTTAGGTGGGATCCAGTAGCTGTTGTTAGGTCTAATCAACCTCTGTAATTAACTGAAATATCCTAGATAAATTAGTAGTATTAAACCGCTTTCAAATCCTGTATTCAAGATTATTTTTTATTTTGCAGGTTCTAATTGGGTCAGCAACAGAATCTCCAAGATGGCAGTCTTGCTCGTACACAGAAAGGGGCTGGATGCCGGAAGTTGTTGGGCGATTGTTTGTCGCAGATGCTTTTAAGGAAGAGGCTAAAACTGACGTAGGTGGAATATTTCAACTTTGAATCTAAAATGTTGACTTGTGTACATGAGATTTCTTATTAACAAGCAGATGAAAATATAAAACAATATCGTATGTAACTTGAGAAGTTTCCTCAATAATTTGTTTCCCCTCCCCCCCCACCCCCCAAAAAAACTATTTAGAAAGGTAACGAATATGGTACTATAGGAACAAAGACCTTATACCGCCATTAACTTGGCACTGGTAGTTGGTGGCATGCAGTATGTCAGCTTTTGTGAAGTGCTGAGAGAAACCAACCATTAGTTTTGTATCTAATTGTTGCAGTACATTAATGAAACATTAATTTTGTATCAATTTCAGATACTTCATTTTGACAAAATCGTTTAAGCCATTACACGTTATACATTTTTCAGGTATTAGATTTAGTTGACAAACTGAAGATTGCTTTTAAAGGCATGATAGACAAACTTACATGGATGGAAAATGCTACAAAACAAGTCGCAAAAGAAAAGGTAAATTCATTACACTTTCACAGACTCCGGTAACTTCATTTCTTCCATATTCTACACCCAAGGTAAAGCAACAAATGTATTTCAATTTCGATCTTATATGTTGACCTCAGCCCACTAGCCGCGCTTTAATATATCGTCTTACCATAATATGATACATGTGGTACACTTAACGAATAAACACAAGGTGCCTAAAATGTATGATATAAATCACAGTGTCAGTAATTGTCACTGTTTTACTTTATTGAAGAGAGCATTTTTTATTCTAACACGATCCGATTCATTTTCCTATTAAACAAAGAAGGCAGAAAACAGTGAATTATTATACAACAAATCACTGTTGTGACGTCACAATTATTACGTCATGGCGTCAAACGGCATAGCGTCGCGCTGGAAAAGAAACCGATTGAAAACGGGCAAATATTGAATGAATGTCGTCAAGGATGTACTTAAAAATCCTTGGTAACGTGTTAGAATCGAAATAATATATCTCATTTAGTGATTTGCTCTTAGATAAATCATTGTTTGTCGTTCAGATGCGTATTATTATAATTCCTTCGCATCTGAACTCCAAACAATGATTTATTCAACGACAAATCACTGGATGAGATATATTATTTCTTAAATATAAGTTGTACACAGGTGGTACATCAGTGAAAGCATTAGACTGTAAAATAAACATTGCTACAATAATAAGTTGTTCACTGAAAGTCAGGAAACGGTCACAGTAGTGAGTTTAAAAAGAATCGTAGCACAATTCCGATGTAAGAAATGTTAAAATGTATTAAAATACATGTATAATGTTTAAATATGATATATATTTGAAAATACAGCATTGATGAATTACATTATTGCTTACTAGAATCATATAAGATCGTTTCATTTCACTTTTCGAGACAACTTACCTATCAATTTCTAATTTAAGGCTGACCATATGGAGCCCAGAATTGGGTACTCAGATATTGTCTATAACGACACAGCTATAAATATGATGTACGAAAATGTAAGTGATTTTCTTATTTATGTATTTGTTCAAAGGACGGTACAAGTCATCTTTTGATTGCTATAGAAACATGATGTCTCCTATTCATAGCTTTGCGTATTTAAGGCAGATATAAAATTAAAGAATTTGATGAAAATCGGGTAATTTCATATGTCAATCTTGTTCATTGTGACAGTGGATATCCAGTTAGGATATTTTGAAACAGCTATATGGAAATTGATATAGATAAAATATGGTATTTATGGACAGCCGCGAAAATGATTTAAAAAGTATACTTTGTAAGAAGAATGGGTATCATTAACACCTTATCTTCATTGCTCACAAACATATCTACAGTATATACCAGTTTGCCAGCCATTAACACAAAATGCTCAGTACTCGTAAATACCAAATCTTGTAATTAGTTAATGTTCTTAGGAGGTGAACATTATTCAAAAAACATAAACATTAATGGTTAAGTATACTTTATTTATACGCCTTAATTATTACCAGAAATTTGTATTTCTGCTTTCTGCTACAGATGACTGTTTAAGCCGATGACCCATTGAGAACGCGGATCAGCGCAGGCCGGGCTGCTGTCATAAAACGACTCTTTGAATTGAGGAAAGATGTTGACATCAATGAGTAAGATATTTTTTTACTCGATTAATATTGCAGAAAACAAATAATCAAAGGAAAAACACCATTAAGGGTCTAATAAAATAGACCAGAAGACAGATATCAAAATAATTTTGTCCCAGTGAGATGTTAAAAAAGCCTGTCTGTCACAGGCAATTATGTTTTTATACATCTACACTGAAATAATGATACTATCCTAAATACAAATATTGCTATTTTGAAATATGAATTTAATGTTATAATGCCAAGATAAACAATTACAGTATAACTGTCCTGGTAACTGCAGGAAGATGATACACTGATAACAATGGAAACAAAACAAAGTTATCTCAGAAATAATCAAGAAAGGTTTCTGTCATTTCCTCAAGTTCTTGATAAAACGGCATTTTTCGGTGAATTGTTCTAATATCTCTAGGTGACAGCTAGATTTTAAATTGCGAATGAATAAGATATAATTACCACGATCCCCAATTCTTCACGTAAAGTAAAATGTACAAAGTATATCGGACTTGGCTGACCTTAGTTTTCCTACATGTGTCAGTTGTAGATGTCATCTTTCTCTTCAGAATAGATATCTACTAATGATCTTGTTGATTCGTTTCTGTTTTAGATCGGATATGTCTCCAGCAACTGTTAACGCTTACTACAACAGGCTAACAAACCAAATATGTATTGTTTATGTTTTCTATTATATTTTTTTGTAATATTTTAACATTTGAATTAATATCCCTTCAGAACAAAGTGGATGGTATTTTGAATATATGTGTTCATTGCTCGTCCGTCGTCGAATGCACATCATTGCCCGTCCGTCATCGACTGCACGCCATTGCATGTCTGTCTTCGATTGCACGTCATTGCCCATACGCGTCATTCTTCGACTGCACGTCATCGTACGTTTGTCTACGACTGCACGTCATTGCCCGTCCGTCTTCGACTGCATGTCATCACCCGTCCGTGGCTGACTGCACGTTATCGCCCGTCCGTCGTCGACCTCACGCCATTGCACGTTTGCCTTCGACGGCACGACATTGCCCTTCCGTCTTCGACTGCATGTCATCACCCGTCCGTGGTTGACTGCACGTTATCGCCCGTCCGTCGTCGACTGCACGCCATTGCACGTTTGCCTTCGACGGCACGACATTGCCCGTTCGTCGTCGACTGCACGTCATCGCATGTTCGTCGTCAACTGCACGTCATCGTCCGTCCGTTGTCGAATGCGTGCCATAACGCGTCCATCTTTGACTGCACGCCATTGCCCGTCCGTCTTCGACTGTATGTCATCGCCCGTCCGTCATCGAGTGCACGTTATCACCCGTCCGTCGTCGACTGCACGCCATTGCACGTTTGCCTTCGACTGCACGCCATTGCCCTTCAGTCGTCGACTGCACGTTACTGCCTGTCCGTCGTCGACTGCACGCCACCGCACGTTTGTCGTCGACTGCACATCATTGTCCGTCCGTTGTCGAATGCGTGCAATAACGCGTCCATCTTTGACTGCATGCCATTACACGTCCGCCTTCAACTGCACGCCATTGCCCGTCCATCGTCGACTGCACGTCATCGCCCGTCCGACGTCGACTGCACGCCATCGCACGTCTGTCTTCGGCTGCACGTCATCGCACGTCTGTCTTCTACTGCACGTCATCGCCCGTCCGTCGTCGACTGCACGCCATTGCCCGTCCGTCGTCGACTGCACGTCATCGCACGTCCGTCGTCGACTGCACGTCATCGCACGTCCGTCTTCGTATGCACGACACCGCACGTCCATCGTCGACTGTATGTCATTGCCCGTCCGTCGTTGACTGCACGCAACCGCGCGTCCGTCTTCGACTGTACGTCTTTGCTAATCCGTCGTTGACTGCACGTCATTGCCCGTCCATCGTCGACTGCACGCTTTCGTACGTCCGTCTTCGACTGTATGTCTTTGCCCGTCCGTCGTCGACTGCACGCCATTGCACGACTGTCTTCGACTGCACGTCATCGCACGTCGTCGTTGACTGCACGTCATCGCACGTCTGTCGTCGACTACACGTTTTTGCCCATCCGTCGTCGACTGTCATCACCCGTCAGTCGTCGGCTGCCGTTTAAGCTAAAATGAATACGATTATTGACTTTGAACTTTGAATTAGTCAAAATTTTCATGTTTTACATTGTTGTCACTTTAAAGGGAACATTTCTATCTTCACGAAACACATAATGCATGTAGTAACACGGTCTGAGGCAAGTGTCATTATAAGTCACATGTCTGGAGCCGTCTCTATGAAAACTTCTGCGACACGTATATGCCCACCGCACCAAGACACAGTTTACATTTGAAGTTTGCCACAATATGGTCACAATATTAACCGTGAATTAACGCAGTAGAGGTGTAATAGCAATGTTTACAAAATGGCATTTGCTTCGTATATTCTTAAAGATGACTGTGTTTTGCACAGTTTTGCAATTTTTTAACAACTTTTACCGCTCCGTTTTTTCTGAATTTTGTATAACTTATGGTATCTCCTTTAGCTCAAGTAAAGACAAATTTCTAAGTGATGGCCCCTATATAAAACATTTGCAGAGAACTCATTTTACCATGAATTTTAATAAAACAATCATCAAACTATTGGTAAACAATTACAAAGCACAACACGAAAAAAATGTGAATATCATTTCATCCAGGGTTCCTCAAGTAAACTGATGTAATGATACAGAATTTTAATTTCAACGTTGAAAAGATAAGGTCGAATCCTATGTTTCTGTTTTGCTTACTTCATTCAAAAATAACCTTGGTGCAGACATAAAACCTACCTAAATCTCTTCCACGATATGCAATCTAGAGTGAAAGCAAAATAGAGAACATTTACCACATGTTACTCAATATTTTTCAGATGTGTAACTCTACCCCTTCTGTTTAAGTAGTAAATTCACCTTGAACAGCAAGAAATCGCTTATCAAGTTACTTCTTATCTATTTTTATACAATAAATCCATCATTAGTCTTGAAAAGAAGTAAAGACTTACTAGAAAAATATCGAAAATAAGAAAGAAAATATTTGGTCCCACTAGTGCTTGAACCTACGCCCCCCACCCCCACCCCTGAGAATTGCAGTAAAAGTGGGTATATGGTAGGAATTGAATACTCTTCAAAAAGGAGGTATTCTATTACGCCTCTATTACCTTAAGCAGTAGTGTCAGTTGTGCGCACTATTTCATCATTGATCATTCCTCATATTGTAATTACTATTCGTGGAAAATAGTCAGGATCAAATCACCTAATGTAATCATATTTAATTGATCAAAATACAGTTAAAACCCTTTGCCGAAATTACAAAAGAATTATTTATCTATATTTTGTTGTATATTTGATCCCTATTGTGCTATATATATGCGTCGACCACTACTTCGTTTAAAAGATACAGAAACAATGTTGTTTTAATTTCTAGCAGGAATTTCATAATTGGCTTTACAAAGAATATCACCACGTAATTATGTTAGATAAAAGTCTCCGCAATCTGCTGTTCAAGAAATAATCCGGTTAAGTTAATCTACTATAAAATTTCAGCTTTTCCAGCCGCCATACTTCAACCACCGTTCTATGCAAATGATCAGCCAGCGTAAGTTATATTTGTTATTATTCTGCACTTCTAGAAAGAGTTTTATTTTGTTTTGTTTTGCGTATCTGGTCGGTAGATCATTTGGTTTCCAACGAATAAATAAAGACTGATGGGTTTCACAGTTGTCAGAATTGTCAAACTTCAAATGATGATCGCCTGTAGTGAGCAGATGATGCCTACTGTTTCGGGGGCCAGCAAGTTAGAAGCCAAAGTCACAGGCACCTTTACAGTAACAATGGTTTTCTCTCAATAAGAAAAAGTGGCAACAGTTTTCAAACTTCAATGGATTTTGGCGGGTGGTCAGTAGCTGGTTTCTATGGATGTCAAAGGTCATGGTCAAAATAACTTCGGGACTGAAAATAGTTTCCTCTCGGTAACTTAAGACTCTGCTACTTTTTGCCTCGCAGTGTCAGTGTTATTAAGGTTAATAACGGTCCATCCGCGCTTTTTCAGACACAATGCAGCATGTAAATGCCCCAAAGAGTAAAGACCGCATACATACCTCGCAGGAAAATTGCTTGTGATCGGCAGGTTAAAGGTGAAAGTCACAGTGACCTTATGACTGAAAATGGTTTTCATTTAAGTAAGGAATGCTTTGGCATGCAGTTTACAAACTTCGTGGGATGATTTCCTGTGGTCGGTAAATTTGATGGTCAGCAGGCCATAAGGACTTCGAAACTAAAAATTATTTCCGCCGAGTAACTTAAGAACCCTTCGACTTACTGCCCGTGGTCTGTAGATGACCTCTATTGTTTCGGGGTCAGTGGGTAAAACGTCTATGTTATAGTGATTTCTGAACTGAAAATGGACAGGTCAGTATGGGGGTATTTGTGTTTTGCAAACGGATCATATTTGTTCTTTTGTTATTGTTGTTGTTTTTTTTCGAGTAAATAAAAAGTAGATTTAAACAAAATCATACTATGGACATATACAGCGACCTTAAATTCTTGGTAATTTTGCAGTTATACTTCACAGGTATCTCAGTTATGGCGGGATCGGTTATGTAATTGGGCACGAAATTACACATGGTTTTGATGATCAAGGTATGTGTTAATTAAAAGCAGTGTTCAGTGAGAAGTAAATGTTTAATTAGAATGTGAACATTGTATTATATGATACACAATATTATTACAGCAAAATAAAAAATAAACAGTGACTTTTAACTCCCATCATCAATTTTAAAATAGAAGAAAACAAAACAATGTTCAATTAATTCCAAAACGAATGACCTAATAATTCAACCTTATGAGTTTTTACCCATCAGAAAGGAATCATTTTTATGCTTAAAGATCAGGTTTTGGTACACCTATTACAAAAAAAAAACAACTAAAATAATAAAAATTCTAACGTGATTTCCGTGGGTTCGACAAGACATTTTCAAGAACAACTATTTATTTGTAATACATTGTACTGCTACAAATGATAATGTCCTACCAGTATACTTAAAAATGCAATGCATGTGAATAAAAATAGATAGAAATGATTTTGACAGATTGTGAAAACCAATGACAAAATCTTTCGGATGGAAAACGGCCCATGACTTAATAAAATTTTGCTGTTATTTCTGTCCTGCCTTCCGGGTCGATCTTTTCAAAAGGCTCTTCCATATTTTAGCTGTCGTTTCTATTTCTATTGTTTCAATTACCTGACACTAATTCGGATCATTTACGACGTTGTAATTAGTCAAAATAGATTTTTTATTTTAGAACTGATGAAAGGTCATTGGAAACAGTATGTTTCGTCTTAAGTTGGGTTCGTGTATATCTTGGATAACGTTGTACTCAAATCTAACAGTATATCATACAACATTTAGCAATGCTGAACGTCAGGATCATATTACAGGTCGACTATACGACAAAAACGGAAACTTAAATAATTGGTGGACTGACACAGACGCCGCTAACTTCAAAGCTCGAGCCCAATGTATCATTGACCAGTACAGTAACTTTACAGTACCAGGAACAGGAGGTCTGACGGTAAGTCAGTTTGACAGTAACGTTACAGTACCAGGGTAAGGGTTTATGACGGTAAGTCAACTGGACAGTAACTTTACAGTACCAGGGACAGCAGATCTGACGGTAGGTCAGTTTGACAGTAACTTTACAGTACCAGGGACAGGAGGTCTGACAGTAAGTTAATTTAACAGTAACGTTACAGTACCAGGGTAAGGGTGTATGACAGTAAGTCAACTGGACAGTAACGTTACAGTACCAGGGACAGCAGGTCTGACGGTAAGTCGGTTTGACAGTAACGTTACAGTACCAGGGTAAGGGTGTATAACAGTACGTCAACTGGACAGTAACGTTACAGTACCAGGGACAGCAGGTCTGACGGTAAGTCAGTTTAACAGTAACGTTACAGTTCCAGGGTAAGGGTGTATGACAGTAAGTCAACTGGACAGTAACGTTACAGTACCAGAGACAGCAGGTCTGACGGTAAGTCAGTTTGACAGTAACGTTACAGTACCAGGGTCAGGGTGTATGACAGTAAGTCAACTGGACAGTAACTTTACAGTACCAGGGACAGCAGGTCTGACGGTAAGTCAGTTTAACAGTAACGTTACAGTACCAGGGTCAGGGTGTATGACAGTAAGTCAACTGGACAATATCTTTACAGTACCAGGGACAGCAGGTCTGACGGTAAGTCAGTTTGGCAGTAACTTTAGAGTACAAGGGACAGGAGGTTGACGGTAAGTCAATTTGACAGTAACGTTACAGTACCAAGGTAAGGGTGTATGACAGTAAGTCAACTGGACTGTAACTTTACAGTACCAGGGACAGGAAGTCAGCTTGACAGTAACTTTACAGTACAAGGGAAGGAGGTCTGACGGTAAGTCAGTTTAACAGTAATGTTACAGTACCAGGGTAAGGGTGTATGACAGTAAGTCAACTGGACAGTAACGTTACAGTACCAGGGACAGCAGGTCTGACGGTAAGTCAGTTTAACAGTAACGTTACAGTACCAGGGTAAGGGTGTATGACAGTAAGTCAACTGGACAGTAACTTTACAGTAACAGGGACAGCAGGTCTGACGGTAAGTCAGTTTGGCAGTAACTTTAGAGTACAAGGGACAGGAGGTTGACGGTAAGTCAATTTGACAGTAACGTTACAGTACCAGGGTAAGGGTGTATGACAGTAAGTCAACTGGACAGTAACTTTACAGTACCAGGGACAGGAAGTCAGCTTGACAGTAACTTTACAGTACAAGGGAAGGAGGTCTGACGGTAAGTCAGTTTAACAGTAATGTTACAGTACCAGGGTAAGGGTGTATGACAGTAAGTCAACTGGACAGTAACGTTACAGTACCAGGGACAGCAGGTCTGACGGTAAGTCAGTTTAACAGTAACGTTACAGTACCAGGGTAAGGGTGTATGACAGTAAGTCAACTGGACAGTAACTTTACAGTAACAGGGACAGCAGGTCTGACGGTAAGTCAGTTTGGCAGTAACATTAGAGTACAAGGGACAGGAGGTCTGACGGTAAGTCAGTTTGACAGGAAATTTACAGTACCCAGGTAAGGGTGTATGACAGTAAGTCAACTGGACAGTAACTTTACAGTAACAGGGACAGCAGGTCTGACGGTAAGTCAGTTTAACAGTAATGTTACGGTACCAGGGTAAGGGTGTATGACAGTATGTCAACTGGACAGTAACGTTACAGTACCAGGGACAGCAGGTCTGACGGTAAGTCAGTTTGACAGTAATGTTACAGTACCAGGGTAAGGGTGTATGACAGTAAGTCAACTGGACAGTAACTTTACAGTACCAGGGACAGCAGGTCTGACGGTAAGTCAGTTTGGCAGTAACTTTAGAGTACAAGGGACAGGAGGTTGACGGTAAGTCAATTTGACAGTAACGTTACAGTACCAGGGTAAGGGTGTATGACAGTAAGTCAACTGGACAGTAACTTTACAGTACCAGGGACAGGAAGTCAGTTTGACAGTACAGTTGACAGTAAGTCAACTGGACAGTAACTTTACAGTACCAGGGACAGCAGGCCTGACGGTAAGTCAGTTTGACAGTAACTTTACAGTACCAGGGACAGGAGGTCTGACAGTAAGTCAGTTTAACAGTAACGTTACAGTATCAGGGTAAGGGTGTATGACAGTAAGTCAATTGGACAGAAACGTTACAGTACCAGGGACAGTAGGTTTGACGGTAAGTCAGTTTGACAGCAACGTTAAAGTACCAGGGTAAGGGTGTATGGCAGTAAGTCAACTGGACAGTAACGTTACAGTACCAGGGACAGCAGGTCTGACGGTAAGTTGGTTTGACAGTAACGTTACAGTTACAGGGTAAGGGTGTATGACAGTAATTAAACCGGACAGTAACGTCACCGTACCAGGGACAGCAGGTCTGACGGTAAGTCAGTTTAACAGTAACTTTACAGTTCCAGGTAAAGGATGCATGATATTAAGTCAGCTGGACAGTAATTTTATAGTACCAGTGACAGAAAATATGACGGTAAGATAGTTTGGCAGTAATGTTACAGTACCACACTAAGGGTGTATGACAGTAAGTCAACTGGACAGTATCTTTACAGTACCAGGGACAGCAGGTCTGACGGCAAGTCTGTTTAACAGTAACTTTACGGTACCAGGGTAAGGGTGTATGACAGTAAGTCAGCTGGACAGTAGCTGTAAGTACCAGGGACAGAAGATATGACGGTAAGATAGTTTGACAGGAACGTTACAGTACCATGGTAAGGGTGTTTGGGAGTAAGTCAACTGGACAGTAACGTTACAGTACCAGGGACAGAATATATGTCGGTAAGATAGTTTGACAGTACATTTACGGTACCAGGGACAGTACGATGGCAAATCAGTTTGATAGGAATCTTGCTATACCAGGGACAAACTCGGCCTGATTCAATTTATTATATTTAAAGTCCTGAGCTCCAGATAAGGTTTTATGAAATTAGTAATGGTACTACCTGATTTTCTGAGAAATTAGTAACGGTACTACCTGATATTGTTTCTAATTAGTAACGGTACTACCTGATATTTTGTGACAGACAAAAATAAGCAGTAACCATGAACTCATCTACTTTAGGATGTAGTGGGAAATATTTTTTCTACCTGAACGCCGAGTGATTTCTTGTTTCTAGATAAAAAGCATTGATGTGACCATTCATTTTCGTAGTTATATCATTTCCCATACAGTGGTTATTTTTTCATTACAGAATTCTGTAAAAGTCGTTTTTAAAAATTCAAGCCGATGCTGTAACTATTTTGTATGAATGCAGGATGAAAATGTTTTTATTAACACCGAGTCATATCATCCGATTCGGTGAATAGTATCTCACTCGAATAAAACTGAAAGTAAACCGTAAATTTACATACAATTTTGTATATTCAAATCAATTAATCGATGGAAGTCAGTTAGATTTAACATAATAATACATTACATGTCGTTCGTTTTACCAGATGACAAAAAAAAATGTGTACAATATTCTAATAAATCGCACGGTTACAGCAATTTCTTTATAAATATTGTTGTTGTTTTTTTTTGCTCTCGAACTTGCTGACAATTAAGCAAAGTGTCAAATATGTAACCGCGGCGCTAATTGGCTGAACACAATCGACAGTAGTGTATCGGATATTATGATTCGCTTTCATACTTCTCGGAAAAATCTCGCAAGTACCTGAAGTAGGCGGAGCTTAAATTATGCTATCGGCGTGCGTATCGTGTATTCCACAATCATTTTGACACCGTGTATATTGTCGACAGTCCAAATAGCGTTGATAGCGCAGACATGCAGTTTGGCTTGATCTTCATTTGAAATTCGTATTACTGTTTACATGCCGTACTGATACGACTACATTACGGATTCAGTGTACGGGGGCTCTTCAAAAATAACATAGACTTTTTCTCTAGCTTTTATATACTTTAATGAAGCAAAACAAAAAATATATCATCATAATTTGCTATCTTTCTACTAACTGCACTGCAATTTTGACGTGATTATGACCATGCCTACAGATGTTAAGCGTCTTCGAAAACAGTCACTTACACGGACCGGGCGCACGGCGATCATTTTTCAACGACGTTAACGACGTCGTGCCTTCATTGTGATGATTTCATTAAGTTTGCGTTAATTCATATTTGTAAATGTATTTTATAAATTTTCATGAGCAATACTTATGTCGAAACAATTTGTTTGGTTGGAATACTAAGAATGTATGAACACTTATGACACGAATCTCGGACAGGGTACTCAACGTGAGTACTTGGTCTTTATGTACGGCGTCATACATTTAACGTCCATTCGCAGTTTATCCGTTTTCTCCCTCCATCTTCGCTGTCTTTAAGCAATTCTGGACCATTTGAGAATCGTTTGTACCACTTGAAGATAAAGACACATGTGACTGAACATTGTTGTGGCGTCTGCTTCATTAGTTTATGAATTTCAGTTGCTGTTCGCCAAAATTTCTCCATAAGTAAGCAAGTGTCTTATTATCTATGTGAGTCGATAACGACATTACATGCATTATAATCAGTAATACTCACTTAGATTAAACTTTGTTTTCTTCCGCCTCCCACGTCGGAATGAAACCATACTGTAGATACATGTCACCCTGACCGTGTTGCTGCACTTTGGCATATTTTTGGGCAAACAAGTATACTATTAGTGCGAACATTAGCAATCGGATTCAAATCACGACACACCAAAAAGCGACTGCACCGGTTATGCGTAGCTATGGTAATAAAAACGTTCGACGCGCTTCACCTATCAGCAAAAATGTTACAAAAATGTATGACCAAATTACAGAAAGATTCCGAATTACAACGATATATTTCACGATATTATCTACACAATATGCAAAATTTGACAGTAAAAGTCTACGTTATTTTTGAACTTCCCTCGTATTATATTAAAAAGACATTGTATCGCATAGCGAGGACAAACTCAGCCTGATTCAATATATTATATTAAATTGAAATTTTACGTCGCATAGCGAGTTCAAACTCGGCCTGATCCAATATGTTATAAATTCATCTAATTCTCATTAATTTTATAAATCTTTGTCATGTGCAATTTTAATGCTTGCTTCCTTCAGTTAAGTATATATTTGCAGCTGAATGGGGTAAACAGCCAAGGTGAAAACATCGCTGACAATGGTGCAATCAAGGAAAGTTTTCAGGTAAGTGCTGATAACTTTAGGAAGTTTAAAAGAAAAAAATGTGTATGCAATGATAAAAGTGTCAAGTGTGTAAATCAGATAGCGAATTTATTTGGCTTTAACTTTAACAGCATGGCTTGCGCAGACAACTGTTAAATTTTGTTAAACTGAAATAGTTGAAGTATGTGCTGCAACATAAATCAATGTTATCGAAGTGAAAAGACAACAACAACAACAGTCTTTCTTCAAGTGCGATGTGGCAGCTGTAAAGGACATTCAGTTTTACTATAATAGAAATCCCGCTTAAACCTAAGGGATGGTGCAAATTTCATTTCCTCTCATGAATAGACTTAAGGTGGAATGCGTCTATGTTGATGGGTTCCGTTTCGACATTTTGTTTAATATAAAATTCAGCTCATATTCCTCAGTTAATAAGTATGTTACATTTTTGATATTTCTTACTTTTTTTCTCTACAAGCCTTCAAACACACCTATTGGCGTCAATTTTTGTAAATTGTTATTTTCAAACATCAAGTATCGATTTGCATATTACTCATATTATTTCCATATAAAACTGTCTTTAAAGTGGTGTAAAATTTATGGAGATTTGGATCCGAGCAGTCTGGTCAGGATCCATGCTGTTCGCTTTCAAAGCCTATTGGAATTAGAGAACCAGTTAGCGAACAGCACGGATCCTGACAAGACTGCACGGATGCGCAGGCTGGTCTGGATCCATGCTGGTCGCAAAGCCATTATATTGGTTTTCTCATGGCGCGGCTCATATATTTTTAATACTTGTTGGGGTGTCGGGTAAGATAAGATTGAAAAACCTGAAAACTTTATCCTATGTTGTGGGTTTATGGTCATACGATAACAAATGGCTTTACATTCGTCATTCATCTTTTATCCAATGGGTGTGTTGGGAAGATCCCGAATTATTGTGACTTTTTATTTACCTTTATAGTGGAAATATTTGTTTTACACTTGTAACAGGCGTATCGTGAGTGGGTAAAAACAAGCCGCCAAGGTAAGGAAGAGGATAAATTACCGGGAGTGGATTATACACTAAATCAATTGTATTTCCTTAATGCAGCACAGGTGTGTATTTTACCTTTTACAACAAATATATTTAATCTTTCTTAGTTGTTAATCTGTTTGCAAAACAAAATGCTGACTATTAAATTGAAGTTTTTTTTTTCCTTGTTAAACAGGCTAAAGAAATAGCCTTTAATAGTACTATGGCATTATAATTTTTGAAAATGCTAAAATATGGTGAGAGGTAAAGGGAAAGAAATTGACCTCTTAAATGCAACTCAAATTTTACATTGTCGTTTGAAAATAGTTCGTATACTTATCACAGAAGGCTGTGCAAGAACTACATTGTATATTGTAACACTTGTCCGATGAAGACGGGTGATTTTTATGAAAATGTACCTATTGCTGTAAGACATAGTTTGACGTAAATATCTATTCACCAGCGTCTGAATGTCAGATTCTGATTACGGGTTTTTAACTAACCAATGACAGCAACCTTTACATGTAAAGTATAAAACTACCGTTATTAAAAAACCCTTTTACAACCCGATCTAGTTGAGTTAAACAAAAAACATAATTAAGCGATAGCAGGTTACTAAGGTTTTTTTTATGAAAACCCTTTCCTGAATTATTTTGTCTTGTATAAACTACCGTGTATGTTAGTTTACGTAATTACTTTTGAAAAGCTGTACACTAAGTGATTTTGATCGAAAGAAAAATTATACTTCTGTTTACAAATGTGAATTAAAGAGATTGTGCAAAACTGGTGTTCCAATTTCAATGTCAACAGTTTTTCAGTAATGGGAGAATTGTTTGTGAGAATCAGTATAATGTTTTTTCGTCATTTTGTTCTGCTTCCGGCGATGAGTCGGAATCTTGGTTCCCCCATGATATTGTCCTCACATGTAGCACATATTTCATAATGAACATGTGTACATAACAGTAAGCTTTTAGACAGTACAATATATCTTAGTGTATATAGAAGTGGTTTTAATAGAAGAATTGTTTTAACGATGAATAAATGTATAATGTATAGTCTCTAATAGTTCTATATAGAACAGTTATGTACTATTATATGTATGTTTGTAAATGTATATTGTTATTGTATGTATGTGATAGAGACTCTAATAAACTAATAAACTAAACTATCTGCTGATGAATCAGTATAATGTCTATTCTCGTCGGTCATTTTGTTCTGTTCACCTTTACTGGACCCTTTAACAAAAAATTCTTTCTTTATAATCCTGATAACCTCATACCAATCTATCTTGTATCATAGCTCGGTGTTTTTTCTTAACAAATTTGGTGCAGGTAATTCGTATACACTGAGTACAGGGTGCTGTAACTAAAAGTGTGCAGATATTTAATACCCGCACGCTAGTTACCGCACTGTTGTAAAGGAATTAAACTATGCCAGCTGAACAGTAGACAGAAAAGTGTATTTTATTGATTGTCTGCTCTAGCATTGGTTTATTTTACCTGGGCATTACACATTTGTAAAGCAAGGATTTTAAGTACTCACTGAACTGCTGTATACGGCAATGTGGAACGCCTACAACTACCATATATGGATGGCTATGATACAAAACAGAAAGAACATTAAAACTCTCGGGTAAACAATTTTACTCGGGCACCCCCTCGTTACAAATCTTTTTTAAACCTGATCAATCTCTTCTATACATGTACTATGTTAGCATTTACCCAAGCTGCAGCCATTATTTTAGTGTACAATTTTGAACAAATATATTCAATATATTCAATGCGTTTCTTTGAAGTAACGGGGGAGAGTTTCATTTGTTTCTGTTTTTTCCTCTTTCTTTGATGTTTTGTCGAAGCCGGTATTTTGCATCCTGGTAATTTTCCAATTGTATTTTGTAAGATTATAAAATGTTTTATAAAAAGAGGTTACAGCCCAACTGTTTTGAAACACACTACATACTAGTGTTCAACCCGTTTACAGTTGGACCCAATGCTTCCCTTGAACTGTTTTGATTTCTTGCTTCTGACCTGTTTCATCTGTGTTTCTCTTAATGTTCTTGTCTTCTTCAAAGACATCGAGTACATATGTTTTTCATTCTTACAAGTTTGCTTTTTACATAATTATACAGGAGCATTTTTGTGTTTTACATGCTATGCCTTTTGTTTCCATTGCATGTTTCAGAAATTCTCCTGGCGGGGATTACTTTTATTTACACTGTCAACAGTGGGGGCCAGAATCGTGTTGAGTGTGCTGCACCATAAACTGGTTTAAGCTCTCCACTGTGTTCCTTTATTTGTTCCTTTTATCCTCTTGTGTTTGGTTTGTATGTGAGTGTGTGTGTTGGTAGTGTGTACATCTGTGAGTTGCTGCGTTTTTTGAACGTGGCATTCTCTCCTTGATATTTATCCTTGTTTTTATTTCTTCTTTTTTGCTTGTGTTAAATAAATAACAGGTAAGTTAATCATAAATGTCAATTCAAAATGATACCGACAGTTTGTTTTATGGTCTTAACTTTAGAAAGCTAAGTATGGTGTGATTATATAAGTGATTTATCAAAAGATATAATAATTGGTCCTCATTGAATAAACATTTTAGAGTCATTGATTAAACAAAACTGTATTTTTTCATCTAGACATTGTACTGCGAAATGCTTAAAATTTCTGTGTCTGTATAAAGTATAGCATAGGAGGTTACTTGAGACAGGGGGTAGAGATATTACAGATTTATGTAAACTTTAGTAAATTAAAAACTGAAAATTGTGATTTTTAAATCAAATGGCACTATATATCCACTTCATTTTGTTGAACAAAATACATGTATATTGTAGAATGATATTAGAAAAAAGTATAAGCGCATGCAAATACAGTGATTGTGTGTAGGTACATACCGTGTTATGTGTAGATACATACCGTGTTATTTGTAGATACATACCGTGTTATTTGTAGCAATGTATTGCTATTACCAAATCAAGTATTTAAATTAACGTTTGAATATATATCTATATGAGGTTGTGGAAAAATGTGGTGTTTACAACCATAGCATCTTGGAATGTCAGAATATCTTAAAAACATTTTATATTTGCATGATAATGACTTATTTAAAAAACATATCTGAAGTAATTTTGCCATTATTTACTTGAACATTAGTTTATATAATTTGATATGAGATTTCAGTGTTTTGATTGTTTAACTCTTGTAGAGTATATGGACCCTTGCAAAACTTTGACGAGTTTTCCAAAGCATGGAACTGTCCTGTTGGATCTTACATGAACCCTTCAAACAAGTGTTCCGTTTGGTAGACATGGAAGACGTAGAACATTGGAACACTCTGCAGTTTGAACGAGGCATGAATTCAGCTGTCGTCTAATATGTTCGGTCGATCCAAACATGTTCAAGATCATTAAATACCATATTTAATATAATAAAACATTTGACAGTTTCCTTTTGTTTTGTTATATGCAACCTTCACTCAGTTCGACGCATGTTGTCAAAGACATAATTCAATCAATTCATAGTAATAGACTGTCACAAGGCTAGTTTTGAATCATCGGCTGTTTTGTATAAAATTACTTTTTTTCATTTTATTATTATACGGGGTAAGTGTTAATACGTTTGCTTGTCACAGATTAAACCTTTGAATTAGAATCTTCTGCCTACAAAAAAGCAATTATTTTCAAAATGGACGTCACTTTGGTCCCATTGTCTCATTCCATACTCAGTTATTTAGCTAAAACAGCACACATATATATATATTTCAATGAAAGTTACAGAGGTAATTTCGTAAAACACATTTTGCATTTCAAATACACGTGTGGCAATGACCTTAACAAATCCTAATGAAATTAACCTTGATGTCTGTATGAGATATCTAAGAAACATTTTTATTCTTAGTGATAGCGACCTTGAACTTGACCTGAGTTACAAGAACGTATACTGTACTTGAGCCTTTAAGGAAGCTACGTATGTTCTTACCTTGTTTGCAATATCCCACAAAAAAGGACCTAAGCCATTGGCAAAGTCATATCCTATAAAGCAAACATTATCTATATACAAAGTGTCATAATAATTATTCTTGTCTTTATCTGGCAACTGGACTGAAACTTTCACAGCTATACGTTTCTCTGACGCAGTTAACAATTCTACGATGTTTTACTGTTTATTTATAAGTACAAAATAAATCTTGTTATGTGAGTAGTTTGTGACTTTCTTACCTAACAAAGTACTCCTGCAGGTACCACTGCAGAGAGCTTTAGACCATAAAGAATTGAATGTCAAGAGTTGTAGATCAAAGAGAAATTTATTGCGGTTTTGCGTTTTAGCTTTGTTAGGTCTTTGATTTTTCTCATTGGAATTTGACCTCGAATCACAAAGTATCCGATCCTTTATGTCCGGAAAGCTATTTGAAAATTTGATCGTGTTATAAGATAATACAATTGGCGTAGGGGCGGTCTCGTGAACGCCATGTACATTATATAAGTTTTCGAGAAATTTAGTGAGATTTGGCGTCAAGTTCATTGTATTATCTCTCCGGCATTTATAGTCACTACCGGAAATACGTTATCCTGTCTTTCAATCAGTCTTTCAGAGGTCTGATTCAAGCATTCTCTCTTTAAGTATGAAAAAAGTGTCTATTGTAAAGGATTACTCGGCAGGAATAGAGACTGTCTGACACTATATACATTGTATCTTACAGAAAAATTCATTTTGGTTTTGCATAATCACTGGAAAGTCTTATTGGCTTTTGAAACCGTTGCCCGAAGTATCTGATACTGTCTGTCAATCATGTTTTCAGATATTTTACTGAATCATTTGCTGTTTGTAAACTTGCTTGTATCATAAACTTATCCGATGGGACTGGACGTCATATGGACGCGATATTTTTTTTTATGTGTGTAGGTCTTCGAGAATTCCATTATCTTCTTTTATGTTATAAATATGCGTAGTGGTTTTCCACATATTATACATACCTGATTCATTTCTGAAATGTCTGATTAATACTGTATGGGAACCGTACTGTCATGTATTCGGTGTATCCCAGGCAAATCAATATTATTAAACGAAGATGCACCTATTAAAATAACACATACACACCACACAAATATATTTCGACATAATAATATTATCCAAAAGTTTGTTGTAGAAGTTTTAATTGCAGTAATTATTTACACATGTACTTAATCAACATGTACATGTATTGGAATCTTACATCATTATTTGTTTGTTTTGGGTTTAACGCCGTTTTCCAACAGTATTTCAGTTATGTAACGGCGGGCAGTTAACCTAGCCAGTGTTCCTGGATTCTGTACCAGTACAAAACTGTTCTCCGCAAGTAACTGCCACTTCCCTACATGAATCAGAGGTGGAGGACGAATGATTTCAGACACAATGTCTTTTATCAAATCGTCACGGAGAACATACGCCCCGCCCGAGGATCGAACTCATGATCCCGCGATCCGTACATCTGCGCTCTCCCTATTGAGCTAAGCGAACGGGTCTTACAGCATTAGGAATAGGAATTTTTTCTGTCAGTCCAGTTCCTGCATTATTATAACAACATTAATAATGTGCTCCCTGGAAATCTACCCTAACCTTGTATCTTTTAACTGGGCAGTGCGAGGTTTTCGTATAACCTGGCCCAGTACAAAGTTTTATTTCTTATCTTTCATAGCGCCATAAGAATGCAACGGATAGGTTATTTTGCCAAACAAGTGAGCTATAAACAATTCAGCAGTATTTAAAATAATGTATCTGAATTGTCAATAAACGCATGTTGTTGGCGCAATGGACCGGATGCTTGAGTTATATCGCCGGATAGCTGAAACACTTATAAAAACGCGGCTCATCTTTGCTTCAGTTTATTTCCTGTGTTTAACAATCCGTGTATATTTTAGGATACAGTGTTTATAGCAAATGCAACCAACATCGACGGCTTCGAAATCAGCCGATGCTTCAATCTAAAGACATGTTCTATATGGCGGATACATGATCAGAGTCTATAAGTTCACTTTGAATCAAGATTAGTTTCAGGTTTACATTCATATTACATTCTCCATGACAAGAAATTGCTTTTCCCGTTTTTACTATATATATAATAATATATATATATATAATGGCTTTTGAAGAAATGTCTCGATGAGCCTTGCCGTTGATAACAAACATCATAAATACATCAATGGAATTAGGTTATGTACCAAAAGAGTTAAAAAGTGCTAGGATAATACCCCTGCTTAAGAAACCAGGCCTTGAACCAAACATTCTCAAAAACTACAGGCCTGTGTCTAACCTCCCTTTCATTTAAAAAATCTTAGAAAAGGTAGTAAATGCGCGTCTTGAGCGGAACTTGAGTGAAAATACGAGTAAGGGACTGCAGTCTGCTTACAGAAAGTTTCATTCAACTGAGTCGGCTTAGATAAAGGTGCAGAATGACATCCTCACATCTCTCGACAAAAATTCTGTAACAGTCCTCGTCCTACTCGATCTGTCTGCAGCTTTCGATTGACCACCAAACACTGTTACACCGACTCGAACATCATTTTGCAGTCACAGACAAAGAACTTGCATTGATGTCATCATATCATAGTGACCGCTATCAAACTGTGTGCGTTGATGGTGAGTTGTCGACGCCTATGTTGATGAAATACAGTGTGCCCCAGGGATCAGTGCTTGGTCCAAAGAACTATATCATGTATACTAAACCCGTGGGTGCCATATGCAGACGTCATGGACTTCTTCATCATTTCTACGCCGATGACTCTCAATTATACCTACCTTTTAAGCCGATAGAGGCTGTGACTAGAAGTGAGGCTTTGCGCCGCATTGAGAGCTGTCTGGCTGAAATTGTCTCGTGGATGCATTGCAACATGCTAAAGCTCAATGCTGATAAAAGGGAGGTGATGCATCAAAACGTAACTCCAAGTACATTGACGTCTCTGTGAAGGTCGGTGACTCTGTGATAAAGTCCGCAAAATGTGTTAGGAATCTTGGCGCAATATTTGACAACAGTATGAATATGGAACAACAAGTCAACTCTGTGTGCCGGGCTGGACATGCACAACTACGCAGAATAGGTCACATCAGACGGTATCTTACCAGTGATGCTACAAAGACCCTTATCAACAGCCTGGTAACTTCACGGTTAGACTACTATAATGCCTTGTTAAGTGGCATCCCAAACAACACACTTAACAAGTTGCAACATGTCCAGAACACGGCAGCTCGCGTCATCACTAAGACGCCCCGTGGCAATCTTATAACACCGGTTTTGAAGGAGCTCCATTGGTTGCCAGTGAAATACAGGGTACAGTACAGGGTTCTGACCCACACCTTTAAGGCTTTACACAGTCAGTCCCCTGCCTATATTAGCCTTTTAGGGATATGATAGAAGTGTAAAAACCGGTCAGAAACCTAAGATCACAAGACACGCTGTCACTGGTTATGCTAAAAACCAAAACCATAATGTATGGCAATCGCAGCTTTTCGTGCACTGCTCCAAAGCTTTGGAACTCCCATCCCGTAAAGATCAGGGAAGCTGACACGCTAGCTGCTTTCCAAAGCCTGCTAAAAACCCACTTCTTTGTACAATATTGTGTTAACTGACCGATACAGTGATGCTTTTTTTTTCTTCTTCATAAAGCAGCGTAGAACAGTATTTTATCCTAGGGTCACTTAAATACGTTTAAATATGTATGTATTTTTATCCTGTTTAATCTGTACGTTTTACATTCATGATTTTTGTTAATGTGGAATGCATTATTTTTTGTATTGGTATTTGTTTGTATTGTTGCAATTAATTCTGTAAAGCACTTTTGAATGTGTACATATGCCTGAAAAGAGTGCTATATGAATGTGGTAGAATAATAATGATATTAATAATAATCCATGGTTAATTGTATTGGATGCAAATGGTAATATTCTGTTCGTTGGTAATTTTTCTGACGGTAACGAGGCCCATACAGAGAAAAGACTGGAAAATCCAAGTTGAACATTATCAGTTTGATCTGTCCGGCAAGTATACACTATATATATGTACTTTCACTGAAACTATATTTGAAACTGAAAGTGTTTCGACTTTCGAATTTGTAAACAAATATTTCGGTAGAGGTATCATCAACTTCATCAAAGTTCTGGCAACTAAGGTGATGAATGAAAAAACAAGAACAAGGGGTATACAATCCTTTGGTCACACCCTGCGTCAAGAATAAATATGTTCAAATTATTAAAAAGCTCTTACCTGGAAATTTAGTTGAATTACACCATTTTGTATGTGAAATGCGTACGAACCTTTACGCCCAGCACCAGCCTAAGCAAAACACGATTATAAAATAAATTGAAATAAAGGGACTCATCGATCCAAAAGGACAGGGATACCGGTATTTACAACACGGACAGGATTGGTAAGGATGTGAATATAATATACAAATGTACAGAAAAATTCCTTCGAAGTACAGAACATACCCAAGTAAAAAAGAAGAAACGTATATTAAAAAAAAACTTAAAGAAACTTAAACCCAAGCAAACTACAGAATTGAATACGATAGAATGTTACAAACTGAGATAAAAACAAAGTAATCATTACAGCTATATATCTTTGTTACACTGAGCAAACTGTTCTGCTTAGAATGGTGTTTTACTTTTCTCAAGGTTCTTGCTGTATAATAGATATAAATACTTCTAAAAGTGTGTATATAATCAATGTCAGATGGCCTGTTGGTTGTTCAGTTGCTCGTGCGCGCTTCTCTTGTACGACATTCGATATAAAATTGTTCTTTATACCCAAGCAAGAAACTTAGGCCTAGTTGTAAATGAAGAAAACAGATCTTTAAAATTGCATATGATTACACGGTTTTAAAAGTATCTGTATTGTCTTTCAAATGCATTTTAATGCAAATATAAATACAGGAAGTTGTGTCACATTCCCTGTCCGATAGCAGTCGGACTGTTCAACATGCTCTAAACATCGTTTCTCCTATGAAATCTTTTATACATTTTTTTCACTCTATTCAATCCAGCCCCAAGCTAGTTACTTGGACCTAATTGCGATTGGAAGACAATATAATACCTTCAGAATCATGTATAGAATCATGTGGTTCCCAGACAGAAGGCAGTGCAGGCTGTTTAATACATATATGCATTTCAAAGAGTAAATGTTTGAATGAAACCTCTGAGAGCCTAACATACTTCCAGTAGTGAAAGCATAAACAATGAACTTGACATGATAAAATATTTCCTGTAGTGACTGTAAATGTCAGAAAAAATATACGAACTTGACGACAAATCGCACTTAATTCCCCGAAGACTTACATAATATTCATGGCGTCTACGAAACCGTTCCTAAGACCATCGGGTAATACAACCATATTTTTTAAAAAGAAAATTTATTTATCAAACATCTGAAAGTCTGACTGAGACATTATTACATAATTACGGCAACGACTTGAAATGGTAAAGGGAATATCTAATGACTTTCACTTTGAGACACAAAACCGCAAAATATATTTATGGCATCCGACAGACCGTCCCTCTGCCTGCCGATTAATTGTTCAACACAAACAATCTTTCATAGAAAAAATGCTTGAATCCAAAGAGAGAAAGACATGATAACATATTTCCGGAGGTGACTGTGAATGTCAACACCAAATATCATCAACTGTCTTGTGTTTCCCGCATGATGTACACTGTTTAACTAATCCCATTTAGCACATGCTTTAAGTGGAACAGCAAGTTTTCAAATGCAAACTTCCAATAAAATGCCATCACAAGCACTGATAATTTCAAACCCTCTGATTTCTTTTGACAGTCATTAGAATGCAATTTCTCTATATACTCAATACAGCCGACGGAAAGAAACACTATTACGGCGTTTATGCTTTCCAGTCGTATAGAAATGCTTTTATACAGCGCTCACTGAACATATTTCTACATCGAACACTTGTTTTCTATGCAGCATATATGACTCTGTTACAAACACAATTTTTAAATGCATGGAAATGGGAATATTTAAAAAATAAATCAGCTGATACTTTCACGTTTATCTTATACATAGTCTGAACTTTGTTTCGCGCATTTTACAGTGGAGAATTAAAACTTAAACAAATATATTGTTAAAATTGAATTTTAATGTACAAAAAATCTTCATTTTAAAAGTCATAAAAATGTTTGCACTGATCAAATGGTCAATATTTCTTATAGCAGACGACATTTAAAGCCTCCTTCCAATTGTAGAATGTCGCAACGTTTTACGTCTCCCTTGCCTACCAAACTGAACACTTGTTAGATGGGTTCATGTAGGATCCAACAGGGCATTTCCAGGCTTTGGAAAACTCGTCAAAGTTTTGCATAGGTCCGTATACTCTACAAGTGTAAACAGCAAAACACTATTATAAATACAATCGAAAGATCGTCAGTGATGAATATATCAAAAAATTTAATAAGAGAATTCATTCGTCTGAAGTCAGCTTAATTAAAGTAAGCATTAGTAAAATTAATAAAGATTTATTTCCAATTATAATAAAAAGAAGTTATACATATTCATTTAAGAAATTATGGCATTGCAATATTTACTTTAAATGTTTTTTTTATTATTATTAAAACATATCTATATAGTCTACCATTAATGTTACAAATTAAATTCCGTAAAAAATATTACATAAAAGTGTTCATACTTTGGTATGATTTTAAACATACTAATTCTTCACACAAACATAAATTATTATTAAACGAGGGTATTTGTTCCTGTGAAATATCGGAAATAGCCTTCACCGGGCGAACACCAATATACAATATCTTACCAGCAAGCTAAGCATGATGGCTACAAGTGAAACATATTTCAATGTTACAAACAAATGAACTAGTTCGATACTTTTAAGTAGGAGTTTACCAAATATTTTTTTCACTCTTACATTTGAAACAAAATCACTGATATTTTCAGTTTGAATATTTAAACATCTCAAGATACAAACCAATTGAGCCGCGCCATGAGAAAACCAACATAGTGGCTTTGCGACCAGCATGGATCCAGATGCGCAGGCTGGTCTGGATCCATGCTGGTCGCAAAGCCACTATATTGGTTTTCTCATGGCGCGGCTCAATTTTAATCGTTCACTGTAGCGTCATCAAAGTAAATAATAACTATTGTGCCCAATACCAAGACGAATTCGAATTTTTCTGCACTAAAAGTTGAATATTTGTCATGAAATTATATTATCTTAATAAATACGGTCATATTAATGTATACGTACATTAGTAAAACCTGTCAGAAATTTCTTTGAAAGCAAAAGAATGTAACCAAGCAAAATAATAACAGACACAGTTTTATGAGTTTGTTCGTGACAGGTAACGAAAATTGCAACACTCCTCGCGCGTATTATTTTATACATATATCTTATGGATTTCATGTTTATGAACAAAAAAGAAAACATGACAGAATTGGGTTGTTTTCATCGAACAATAAGGTAAACAGGTAATCCTCACACACAATAATGAAATCTATGAGCGGAGGTTAACTCTACTTGGTTTAAGGAAGTATAGTGGTTAAGGTGTCGGCCGCTCAACCCTTGAGTCACAGTAACACCTTCTCATAAGGACTACAGTTATGGTTTTTCCAGGATGCGAACTCGAGAGTGGTTCAAGTAACCTAGAAGTTTTTATCACAGTTGACCTAACATAAATAAGTTAAAAAAAAACAACAACATGCGGTGCATGGACTCAGTATTGCTATATGTTTCGGTCTTTTGGGATCGTAAATTTCATTCGTGTCATGTTTAAAAAACAAAACTCCGCTGTTAAAACTTTTCGCTGCCTCTCGTGAACAGACTCTTGAATCAGACCAGGTCTGCTGTTAATGGGCATGTTTTCATTCTGCGATCACCAAAGGATCCGCTTACAAATTTTATTTGAATAAAATACTTCTACCAATGATGTCTGCATTTAATCACTACAACGACAAGAACTACAACATGCACTTTTCGCTGATAAGATAATTTGGGAGGCATGCACCCATTTACAAAACACAAAATTTGCATGCACTGTGTTTTTCTCTGTGTATCCGCACTAAAATTCTTCTTGACCAGAACACAAATGTTCTTTATGCAGTTATATACAACTTTACTTATAGTGCCATTTAGTTTAAACAAACGTTCATTTTTTGATCAACTAAAATAACGCATCGAAAATTAATATATTAAAGATAACCTCACTTAGCTTTCTAACAACGTCAGAAGGAAAAGGCCCACGTTTTGAGGAACCATTTTAATATCTCCCATAAGGTTGTAGTTAATAAAAGTATGACCGACCAATAAAACATGCATTCTTAAGCACTGAACAAACACAAGCATTGTACTTTTTTTATAATACTATATCAAAATGCATAGCACATGCATATGTTTTTCCTTACACAAGCCGTGCCCGTGCACCTTTAATGCTATATTAGTCACAGCCTTTCGTCGGACGGTCCGTCTGTCCGTAATTCCTTTACGAATGCAGATTTCTGAAACCGTTTATTACGTATAGGCGATAATCATCAAAATATTTACAGGACCATTTTAAACCCAGGCAAGCGTAGTCTAGGTCCAAGGTCAAGGTTACCATTAAGTTTAGTTCGTTTCCATTTCAAATCTTCTAAACACTGGAAGGATTTTCACATAACTAGTATTAACTTCTCTTTATCATGTCGATATGCGAATTAAAAATCGGAGTCAGTAGTTTTGTCAGCTATTTTCCCTGTATCAAAGTGGTGTTGAGGATATTAATAGCCTCCAAGATAGCTCCCGTTTTGCAATAAAATGTCTATATGTATAATGCATGCCACCAAGCACACGCGTTGTACCTGTATTTTGTAATACTATGTCTAGATGCATAAATAGATAAAATTTTATCTTCATTTCTAGATTCATCACACCAAATCTGAAAGTTTGTAGATAATTAAACTTACCATTGGCTTGAAAACACTAAATCCTAATTCCTCTATATCTACATAAAATGTACTTTTGCTTATAGTACTGTCTCACATAGCTATGCCTATTTCATATTACCAGTTACTACCTTATTTCGAAGACTGAAATCGGCATTTAACATCAAGAAACATGTGTCTTCTAAAATATTTTCTTTTTTCAAATATATTTAACTTTATGCCAATCTCAAAGTGACAAAATAATATCCTGTACGCGCTAAATTTACGTTACATCTAAAAGATTTTTTTTCATATTTATCTAGATTGCTTCTTCTTCATTTTAAGAACTATGCAATACTAAACATTGTACGAAGATTCATGGAGAAATATACAGTTTATACAAAATACGGACATTTACTTTAAACTACAATCTGGATGAAATTGAAACCCTATGATAACTTTATTATAATTTTTGCAATATGATACTTTATCTGCATTTGTTTGTTTTGCACTCTATTGCGTAGGTCTAGAAAACAAAAATTGGCACAAACCTTGGCATTCGAGAGACAAAATGGGCTTTTTTAGCCAAGAACAGGCACAGTTGATAAAAACAGACCAGAATTTAAAACACAATGCTAAATTAACGGTTACTTTTTAACGAAAATTGCTTTCTACGTCATTTGCAATTGATTCGCGACTATTAAGGCTAATTTTTTGTTGTCTTCCAACAAAAGCCATTTATAAGTGTTAAATGCACAATGTCATTGCAATGGAATCTTATACTCATTTTTACTATGTGGATTGTTTTGCTGGAAAAAGGATATCTACAATATTCAAACGGGAGTTGGCTAAATTTTCCCAAAAATGTATATTAATTAAATTTATGATGATGTGATAGACACGTGTTAAAACAAATTATTTAGTACTGAATGAATTGAGCAACTTAATGTTTGTATCTCCGTCCGTATATAGATAATTTTAACTTCCTTAATTGCAAAACTAAGTCATAAAAGTACACAATGTCCCAGATTTATGGCAGTGTATTATAAATGTTTGTTACGGAAATGTTTAAAGAAATATCTCCAGGCTCCATGTTCACAAAACATTTCTCGGTCTCCGCTGAGTTTGAGATCGTTATTTTGACAGCAAATTTTCCTTGAAATTCAGGATTAAATTCAAGTTATGACAGGCTATCAATACTGAATACATTAGTCACTTGCAAATAGTCATTAACTTAACATATAAATTTAAACATGCCATACAAATATAAATGACAAAGACTCATTAACAAACTTAGCCGAGACTGAAAATATTTTGTAAACATGAAGTCAAAAGACATTCATCTTGCAAATTGTACAAACCATCATTTACATAATATAAAGCATACAATCTGCAAGAAGATGCAAATTGACAAACAAAGAGAAATGAAAGATAAATAAAAGCTATAGGACAGTATTGAGGTAAATATTATGAAAACAAGAGCTGTCACTAATGGTGACAAATGCCCCCGCAGCACCTTGACATTTGACCTGGTGACCCCAAAGTCCGTAGGGGTGGTGTACTCATATAGTATTATCAGCATGTAAAGTTTGAAGGTCCTGGGTGAAGTGGTTCGCGAGTAAAGTGCCTTCATGCAAAAAGTTAATGTTGGCCCCTGTGACCTTTGACCTGGTGACCCCAAAGTCAGTAGGGATGGTGTACTCAATAAGTACTATCAGCATGTGAAGTTTGAAGGTCCTGGGTGAAGTGGTTCACATGTAAAGTGCCTTCATGCAAAAAGTTAACCTTGGCCCCTGTGACCTTGTCCTTTGACCTGGTGAGCCTAAAGCAGTAGGGATGGTGTACTTGTAAAGTACTATCAGCAAGTAAAGTTTGAAGGTCCTGGATGAAGTGGATTGCGAGTAAAGTGCCTTCATGCAAAAAGTTAATGTTGGCCCCTGTGACCTTGACCTTTGACCTGGTGACCCCAAAGTCAGTAGGAGGGGTGTACTCAATAAGTACTATCAGCATGAGAAGTTTGAAGGTCCTGGGTGCAGTGGTTCGCAAGTAAAGTGCCTTCATGCAAAAAGTTAACGTTGGCCCCTGTGACATTGACCTGGTGACCCCAAAGTCAGTAGGGTTGGTGTACTCATAAAGTACTATCAGCATGTAAAGTTTGAAGGTCCTGGGTGAAGTGGTTCGCGAGTAAAGTGCCTTCATGCAAAAAGTTAATGTTGGCCCCTGTGACCTTTGACCTGGTGACCCCAAAGTCAGTAGGGGTGGTGTACGCAATAAGTACTATCAGCATATGAAGTTTGAAGGTCCTTGGTGAAGTGGTTCGCATGTAAAGTGCCTTCATGCAAAAAGTTAACATTGGCCCCTGTGACCTTGACCTTTGACCTGGTGACCCCAAAGTCAGTAGGGTTGGTGTACCCGTAAAGTACTATCAGCATGTAAAGTTTGAAGGTCCTGAGTGAAGTGGATTGCGAGTAAAGTGCCTTCATGCAAAAAGTTAATGTTGGCCCCTGTGACCTTTGACTTGGTGACCACAAAGTCAGTAGGGGTGGTGTACTCAATAAGTACTATCAGCATGTGAAGTTTGAAGGTCCTGGGTGCAGTGGTTCGCGAGTAAAGTGCCTTCATGCAAAAAGTTAACGTTGTGACTAACGAACGAACTAACTAACGAATGGACGGACAGTTGAAAACTAATATGCCTCCCTTCGGGGGCATAAAAAGGAAGAGAAAAACAATACAAAATACATCGTGAAAGACAAGAAATCCTAGTAAATATCCTGAAGAAAGTAAAATGTTCGTTTAGAGAAAAAGCTCCTTTCGATTTCTAGCGCTGCAAATGTATTTGATGTAATAAGTTATTATCGTCAAAATTTTTAAAAGTAATTTAGAACAGTTTCTCTATAGAACTATCTTCTTTCTTCAACTACAGCTTTTTAGCTCTGACATAGAGCATTTTAGTATACTATTTTATCATACTTTTTATTCAGAGACTGTCAATTGCAGCACTAGAAGGACACAAAATTGTGACCTTTTAACTACCTGAATTCTTGAATACTATGAGGGTCCGTTAGAATTCGCTCTATTTTTTGTTGATTTCTCATGTCGATACACCATATCTGATTTATATTGCGTAACAGACGTCAACGAAATTAATTATAATGTAAAAGTTTGAAGAACTAATGTGAAATCAATGCACCTTCTGAGTGTAGCAAGATTTTCTCCACTATTATTTCCATAGATGTGCAATAAAAATGTTGAAGAATTCTATTCACTAGCTTTCATGGCAACTTGAATAATAATTTGGCATTATATATTATGAAAATCATGGCCAATTATCCGTATGTTAAATTGTAAGAAGAAACCTAATTCCTATGTATTCACATTACTGTTTAATATCCCAGTCAAAGTTCTAAGGGGAAAGAATGCTTCCATGAATAGGCTCAATCAAACTGAGCCTGCAATATTTCTATTTTTGTCGTGTAGGGGCGACCTGTTCCATGGGAATCTCAATCAAATCAAGCCTGCAATATTTTCATTTTTGTCGTGTTAGTCGACCTGTTCCACGAGTGTCGACCTGTTCAATGAGAAGGCTCAATCAAACTGAGCATGTAACGTTTTCATTTCTGTCGTATTGGGCCACCTGTAGAGTTTCCATTTTTATATTGTATATTTGCAAGTAACATTGTTGTCGTTATCAACAACCCCGTTGAAACATTAACCGAAATATGCCATCCCTGTATCTAAACCCTAAATCTGGCCGTATTTTCTATTGATAAAAAATAAGACAAATTTTTATCCAAGTAGCCACTTTCTAAACAACAAAGAGCACGACACAATAAGCTTGAGATGGGTCTTTTTGTGCAGATCGGTGTACCTGAACATTTTTATGCTATGAGGATCAGTCAATATACGTTCCACCTTTGCTGCATCTCTCATATTATCACACCATACCTGTTTTAGTACATTTAAGGCAATAAAAATATTATAATTGTATCTGGAATCTATCTAATACTAGCACTGCAGCCTTATAACAGCATCAAAAACTGAAAGAAAGAAGAAAATTCTATCTTTACTTCATGCGGCCTTGAATGTAAATTTGAAAGTTGTCACTGACATTGCGGGATTGCTAAAAGTCGTCAAGAGCTGTAGTAAATATATAAAAGATAAAACAAAGTGTTTACTGTATGAAATTTCTATATCAAAACAAATAATTCACCGTCCAAATTTTCATTTCAGAAGCCGAATGAAGAAGGATAGGAAAAACAAAGCACAACGACGAAAATTAGCACACATTGATATTTCTGATATAAATATACCTGAACATATCTATACTGTGGGGATCAGTCAAAATACGTTCAACTTTGGCTTGGTCTCTCATATTTTCGCACCATACCTATTACAAAATAGGGAGATAAAAGAAATCAGGAATTGCTGATCAGTTGGTGCTTTGGACGCTTGCTGTGAAACTTTTTATGTTTGCAGTAGATTCAATATTACTCTTAGAAGTCTAATTATCGTCGATTTCGAGGTTTAGTCAAAAGATGAAATTAAATTCAAATGAACAAATAAAATTGTTTTTTTTCTGTAGAAATATACAAATTATTGCCCTCATGAAATACTACTATTATAATTTATTCTATCCAAATAAAATGATTTAAGGGTATTTATAGTCGGATATATCTAAACGTTTCGGTTTTGAATGAATCCTGCCGTTGGCCAATCATGAGTCAGGTCTCCAACACCAATTTTATAACCCAAGACCAAACGATAATATCTTAAATACAATGATGTTTAAACTTTGAAGCTGAAAACACAACTCCGTTTACGAGCTTCTCTGAAAGTGAAGTGAACGCTGAAAACATAGGTATATGTAATTGGTTAAGAGTTCACTGTACTTAACAGTCAGATTAAGCTGACATAAATGTATGTAATTGTAAACAAGTAAAAATAATAGTTCTGTCAAACAGAGGCTAAGCATTACTTCAAATGACAATGTGTAATTTGTCTTGCTTACAAAGAGGTCAGTTCCTCATCATATATGTGCTACTCAGAAATACAAAACAACACTACCAACTAGATATAAACAATACACCCTGTAATTTAGTTCAAGGCTTGCTGTTGCAGATAAATTAAAAACTATTCAATTTCTCAGCTGTCTTGGAATTATAAGTATCAAACTGATACTTTTTAGTAAAGCTGAAATGCAAGTGAGAATCATGTTAAAACAAAATTTAAATGCATTTGTAAAATACGCACCTGTGCTGCATTAAGGAAATACAATTGATTTGGTGTATAATCCATTCCAGGTAATTTATCCTCTTCCTTACCTTGGCGGCTTGTTTTAACCCACTCACGATACGCCTGTGAAAAGTGTAAAAAATAATTTCAAATGCTACATGTAATATGAAGACTACAAAGGCTGCGTTTTAGCAACACTGGTACAATCGAACAATCGGACTTTTCGCAACAAAGAGTTCCGCTATAAATATTTTCCATTTCAAAGGTGAAAGGTAAGAGTTGATGTATGATACGTGTCCTATATAAAAATACGCCTACACGAGAGAACGAAAAATATAGTTTTAGGGCTTCCTCACTTTTTATACCTTAAAAGATTCCGAGAAATCCCATCAGCAACACGTGCCATAAATAGTTTTACCATTTAATTCTACCATTACCATACATTTTACTACATTGTTTATCAGCACATACATTTAAAGGGCCCTCCCGCTTAGCTCAGTATGGAGAGCATCGGTCTACAGATCGCAGGGTCGCGAGTTCGATCCCCGGGCGGGGAGTATGTTCTCCGTCACGATTTGATAAGAGACATTGTGTCTGAAATCATTCGTCCTCCACCTCTGATAATTCATGTGGGGAAGTTGGCAGTTACTTGCGGAGAACAGGTTAGTACTGGTATAGAATCCAGGAACACTGGTTAAGTTAACTGCCCGCCGTTACATGACTGAAACACTGTTGAAAAACGGCGTTAAACCCAAAAAACGAAAACAAAGAAACATACATTTAAACTAAAACCTGAGCTTACAGACCCATCAAAATCCACTCATCAGTACTTTGTTACTGCAGCCCCTGTTGTCAGCACTTACCTGAAAACTTTCCTTGATTCCACCATTGTCAGCTATGTTTTCACCTTGTGTGTTCACCCCATTCAGCTGCAATATATATTCTTAATTGAAGTAAGCATAGTAAGTAATATATATTTAAATCTTATACCAAAAACAAAAACGTTTATCATCAATTAAATTTACAAATGAATTCATATAGGGGTGTTTATCCCGCTTTGCGATCTACAGGTTTGCTCGATATTTTCTTTACCATTTTTTTGTCTTATTTTGTATTTTTTGGGGGGGTTTAATGCTACCGACATAATATAGGTCATATGGCGACTTTTAAGCTTTTGATGGTGGAGATGCAGCCAAGGTGACCTTTGTTGCAATATTTCATCACCGGCGGGGACTTAAGTAGAATCATCGATCTTCCATAAGCCAGCTAGATTGCTTCCTCACATGAAGAATTCAACGCCCCGATCTAGGTTTGAGCACACAGCTGAAAGGGGCATGTGATTTGAAGTCTGTGACCTTAACCACTCGGCAACAAAGGCCCCATTTCCATCAGTTTTCAGTCTACAAAATTTGCATATAAATGTTATATTACCAAATTCATACAATGAGCTTATACTCGTACTTGTAAAATATACTTTTATTGTATAACTGTGGAAGTGCTTACCGTCATACCCCCTGTTCCTGGTACTGTAAAGTTACTATACTGGTCAATTATGCATTGAGCTCGAGCTTTGAACTTTTCGGCGTCGGTATCTGACCACCAGTTGTGCAAGTTACCAGATTTATCATACAGTCGACCTTTAACATGCGATAAACAATCATTATTAAAAAGAAATCTGAACTTTTTCCTGAAATCTCTAATAGGAAAAAAAGATCGATATCAACAATACGATCCGAGTTGTTTTCCTATCAAACAAATAAGACTAAAACTGTGACGCTATTATTGAATACAATCACTGTCAAACTCCAACGCAGTGATCTCCCTTGCCGCTTCGCTCATTGATTTGATGAGCGAAGCGGCAAGGGAGATCACTGCGTTGGAGTTTGAATCACTGTTTGTACGTCACAACTATTACGTCATTGCATCAAACGTCATTGGCACGCGCTTGAAAACATTCGCACAAAACAGGCTAATATTTGGATAATGCCGTCAATAATTCGATAGTAATGCTTGACAAAGTGTTAGAATCGAATTGATACATCTGAAACAGTGATTTTCTCTTCAATGTCTAATAGACATTATTCACTAAAATACTTCATTTTGCAGTTTTCTTCTAGAACTACATATGAACATTTAATTGGAGTTATATATTTAGTTCCCTTTACATTATTCGTCCCAGTCGCTTCTGGGCTATGCAATTTTCTACCATTTTTAGATACAAAGGAGAAGGTTCACTCATGCCTAAAAATGGCCTAAAAACTGAAAGTCTCAAAATGGAGTGAAGAACAAGTTTTCTTCCATCAAGAAGTATTGATTTATCAAACTGCATGAACTATTTTACAAATTCTTCATTATCAAAAAAAAAAATATCTGATGTAAATGAAAATACCTTTAACATTAAGGGTACGGAAAACTGTCGGTGTTATACTAAATTTTTGAAGAAATTAGAAATTCTCAGTATGAGCACAGCTGTCGACCACAATAAAAATGACCATACATTCTGTGAAAGAAGCTGGAGGTATGGTCAATATATTTTTTGTGGTCCCTGAGTGTGCTCACTACTAAAACACACTTGTGTGACCTAAATATGGCAAAAAATGCTCAGTTTTTTTTTAAAACATCAGTGATTTCAGAAATATGCAGTGACATGTTTTGGTCGAAATAGTAAATCTGTTTCTTAAATAACTGAATTCACTATACAGGATAAGCATTCTGGTAGCAAACAATGTATATGTTTTCTAATTATAACAAATTAAAATAAAATCCAAATTATTTAGGCCATATACGGCTTAAGTGAACTATATCCTTTATCTTATATAAAAATGACAGACTGTATGGGAAACCCTAACTCTAATCAATGTTCGTGGCGTATATAGACTTCCTACGTCCAGTGATAATATAAAGAAAATGTGTTTTTTGTTTCACTATCATACCTTGATCATCGAAACCATGAGTAATTTCGTGTCCAATAACATAACCTATACCGCCATAATTGAGATACCTGTGAAATATAACTGATTATTTTAACAATAAGAAATATATATGCTTAAAGTAAACCCTAGTAAACGTCTTTGTAAATTCGTACAGGATATATTTCTCAACCTCAATTTGACAGTGATGTTTAGCATTTCTTGGAATTAATCAGAAGGTGTGCGTCTTACTATACTGTTTGTCTTTAGCAAAGGACTAGAAATATGTTGTGTTCAACTAACAGTTTTGTAAGTTTTCAACCATTCCATATTTATAATAAAATGACTTTATTACAAGACGAAGTAAGAGCAAAAGTATTTCCGAAAGGCAGGAATTTGTATCGCACCAGCTCGTTACAATTAAGACTTTATGCCGTGTAAAATATACCTGATGCACATTTTATACATTGAGACGCTTCCGTGGAAAACAATGAAATATATACCCGATTCTCAATTATTAAAACTTCACCATGGATAAAACAGTGCAAATGTACCAGATTTGTATTTACTGAAACACCGCCATGGACAAAATAGTGTAAAATGTACCCAGTTAACTATCAAACCACCACCGTTTCGTGAAACTTGCAGATTTTTCTTTTAATAAACATAGCAAAGTAGACTTACGCTGGCTGATCATGTGTATAGAATGGCGGTTGAAGTATGGCTGCTGGAAATGCTGAAATTCAATTGAAGACAAACATAAAGTAAAACGACATTGATATATTATCAACAGCTCACTGATCCACGCAGAAAAATATCTCGATAAAAGTGTAAGATAGTTTAAGTAATAAAATTCACTTGCAAAGGAAACTGCTATCATAAAACATTAAATTTTCTGCGAAATAATACTACAGAAGTTATGTCACTTGACCAAAACGGGAGTTAAAAATGAAAACAGAAAATACAAATCGTATACGAAAAATGTGTAAAAGAAAATTAATCATACTGATTTGATTGGTTTCTGGGTTGTAGTAGGCATTCACTGTGGCTGGAGACATATCCCAACTGAAACAGCAGAATCGAGAAGATCACCCGCGAGTTTTGCAAAAGAAAAGATGTATAAACCAATACTGACTTACTAACATTATTTACAGGATATATTTTTCTGTGACGATTTGTGCTGAATTCAATACACAGACTGTGTAACGGTTAAATAAAACTTAAAAAAAAGACAAATATCAAACAGGGAATGTCACGCACCAAAAACGCAGCCTCCCCAAAACGAAACCTACAGCACGCAGACGCGTGCACCACACACACACACACACACAGCCAACACATTAGGACAAAACGAACAAACAAAGGAACACACACACACACACACACACACACACACACACACACACAAAGCCTACACAAGAGGACAAAACGAACAAACAAAGGAACACAGTGGGGCACCGCCTTGGAACGGTCAGTGGCAAAAACACCACTGGGGAGTTTAAACCGGTTTATGGTGCGCACCCAACCTCACTCTTACCCCCACCATGTTCCAAAGACACGAGACAGTGTAAATAAAAGTAATCCCCTCCAGGTGAATCTCTTACACACGTAAAGGATATAAGTTTGACTTTACCTACTAATCCATAAACAATACACAGAAGCTATTCCAGACAATTGTGCAGTGCAATTTCTGTCAACCAAATAAATTATCAACACGTATATTTATATACTGGGTGTAGAAATATTTCTTGTTTATACAGTTAGGTGCCAAATGGAAGTTTAAAAAACACATTTTTTGCATATTTGTAAAAAACATGACTGAAGATGTTTAACAAGCATTAATTAATTTCCACATCAGAACTCTAAGCATATTTTCTTTCTATATATAAGCCAAACTGTAGTTAGAATTCTCTTACTCATTCTTGTCAACGTCTTTCCTGAGATCATAAAGTCGTTTTATGACAGCGGCCTCTCCTGCACTGATCAACGTTCTCAATGGATCATCAGCATACACCGTGAACTGTAGTCAGCATATAGTCATTTAATGTACTGTATAGTGAGTATTCAACTATTTCATGAATATTCATTTAAAAATAAGAACTTTACAGTCTCATTTAAAATTTACAGTTTCGCCGTCCATTAAAAATAAATAAATAGATACATATGTACTGCCGTGGTTGAAAACCGACATTTGTTCAATCATTGACATATAGCCATTCAGCGAGAAAACCTGTTTTAGTAACATCAGATAAAAATTGCAGAATAAATAGTTTTAAGTACTGTAAAAGGTTTTCAGTTAATTAACTGTAAATCAAATTCTACCATATTTTACAAATAAATGTTATTTCTCTTGTTACGGCAACCGAAATACCAAAGTACCATGAAAATGTAGAGGTGTAACAGTCATTTTAAATTGTTTCAACGTATTCAGCTGTATGATGTTTACTTAATGGTATACATAATTTGTCGTAACAATCACATGAAAAAAAAAATCATATCATGCACAACGACGTCATACTGTTTTCATGGCATTCTTAACATCAATGCTTTAAATGCCTTCTCTGACTTAATTGAAAGCATTGTAAGTTTTGAAATAGTGAAGGTAATTTCTTCAAATTTTCAGATATTAAGGTAAAAAAAGTTACTCATAAATATTTCGTTATTTGATTTTAGTCACTAATACTGGTTTGTCATGGAACGGCCCAAATATCATTTTATAGATTTCTCAATTGTTTTTAAGGTAAAAAGTACATTATACTTGATTTTTTGCTGAAAGAATTTTTCAAAACAAAATTATTTCATACTATCAGAAGCTAGTAAAATTGTTCAAAATGTCTTACCGTAACCTATAACAGTGTTCAAGTTATATTCCAAGCAGATATACAAAGGACAAGAAGAAATTAATTTTTATCTCATCAACATGTTAGAGAGTGTTTATTTTGTCTGGTACGCCTTTTAAACAATTATGAAACAAAATGGCTCATCAGAAACTAATAATTAAAATATTACAGTTTGATATGTGTTTTATATGGCTACAATTAACCTTTAGACTGCTGGCGGCAAGTGATTCTGCCTTCAAGGTCAGCGAAGACCAAGATCAGCCTGCACGTCCGTTTGGTAATGGTCTGCACTGTTCGCTATTCAGTCAGTAAATTTTCAGTACACGCCGCTTTATTAAACAATTGGTATTGCCCAGATTGAATGATGGACCAATCCCTTTTAGAACTTGAGCAGGCTAAAGTTTTATAAAAATATCACTTACATTTTCGTTCAGTATATTAAGAGCAGTGTCGTTATAGACAAGGTCCGAGTACCCAATTCTTGGCTCAATGTAATCAGCCTGAAACAAGAAATTCATTGCAACATTGGAAATTATTTTTAAAAGAAATTACAGATAACACTACCAACTAAACGAGAAGGACAAATATTGTATAGAATATGTTACATCTATTCATATCTTTGAATGAAAGTTCTTTTTGAATGCATGTTATCGTTCATTTTAGCATTTTGTACCTTTTCTTTTGCAACTTGTTTTGTCGCACTTTCCATCCATGGTAGGTTGTCTATCATACCTTTAAATGCTATCCTGAGTTTTCCAACTAAATCTAATACCTACAAATATAAAAAGTTTAACAACTGTGTTAGCATGCTACGTCCAACTTTGACTAAGATCGTTGTTTATAAAGTATCACAACATATAAATTGTTATTTTCCTGAAACGTTCTCAAGCCATAATCATTACAAGATATCTGAATACAGACTTGTTTATGGAATTTTGTCTTATTTCAAGTACAAGCCACTAGATGACTGGCGCCTTTACTTATCATCATAAAACAAGAGTCCCTTGACATGAAGTTCCACTGAAATTCACCTACGTCGGTTTTAGCATCTTTTTTAAAGGCATCTGCAACGAACAATCGGCCAACAACTTCTGGCATCGTGTCCTTTACATTGTCAGAGCAAGACTGCCACCGAGGGGGCTCTGTTGCTGACCCAGTTAGAACCTGAAAAAAAGGAAAACAATCTTATGCGCTTAATTATGTTAGTGAGTTTAACAGCAGGTAACGAACCGAGTGTCCCGTTTTCTCCAACCACGGTCAGTTAAAAAACAGCGTTCATATGACTCTGTAACGACGGGTACTTAACGAACCAAGTAGTTTTGGATTCTGTACAAACACTTACTTCGAAATCTAGAAGATAAAAATCGACTCCCTGAAAATACTATACACAGCAAACACAGCCGGATTTACAATTATCAAAACACGACAAAGTAGGCCAAACACAAACAGAAACTGTAGTGGAAATTAATAGCAGACAGGTTGCTTCAGGAACGTTTTAATTATGTGAACAATATAAAAGTGAAGGTAAAGGGTAAAAGGTGTGTGTGTGTGTGGTGGGGGGGGGGGGGGGGGGGAGGGGGTTACAGAAGAGAACAAGATGAATTTTAAATAGGACTGAAATTTATGAAATGATATTTGGGTTGTATCATGTATGGCTGCCCCAACCCCTCTTCCCAATCCCAAAATAATAGGTCACACACAACATTTCTTTGTCATCATATGTATGAAGTTTCATTGGGTAATTTCTTCCACAAATTTGAAGGGAGACGGTGTTATGCCCTGCTCCAACCTACTTATGTCAATCCCTGACATCTATATTTGCTCTTGTTTGTGATCATGTGCGTGAAATTTCTTTGGAATCCTATTGACGATGTGAAAGTAGTTTAAGCCACAAATTTAAAGTCTCAAGTGCCAAACGTTTTGGCTATGACAAAGGGGGTATGAATCTGCAATCCTCTGATCAACCTTAGACAAAATTGTGTTACGCACATCTACACGCCATGTTGATTATGCGTGAAATGGTTCACTAAATTCGCTTTGAAAGTGCTTAAGTAGTTCGTGCCACAAACTCCAATGTACCAATTATGTCAGAGTACACACTTTGTCTCGGTTCAAGGGCATAAAACTCTGCAAATATTTTACCAAACCTGAAAAGAAAATACCAGGCTCATCTACACATTATGATATTGAAATTTTATTTGAATCTATTAAAAAAGTAGAAGTAATTAAAAACTTTTTTCAACGAATCAACTGGCCGAACATACTCCTATCCCCTAAAGGTCATGTTAAGGGGTATAGAAAGCTTACACAATAAACGATATACCTTTCTGTATTTCAACTTGATATCCGTAAATTCTTTTGGAAGGTAAAACGTTTTTCCTAAAACTCGTCTGGATACTACATAGTTCGCAATGACCCTGAAACATTGAATGGTATTTGTTTTATATATAAAAATAATAAATGGTATCGCTAGATTCCAAAGCATTTTCAAACCTTTACATAATCGAGATTCACAAAAGTCTAATATTTTTAGATAATTTTATTTTGAACATTTTGTCATTCAGTCAAATATTTATGTATTTTTCTAACCAAACTATCTAGTGATTGTTTGAAACAAAATAGATGCAAATTGAATACTTTTAAAAAATGAAAAATTAGGGTAGAACACAGAACACCCGAAACACAGCCAGAACCATGCATTGCAAAATAGGCCCGGTACGAAAAGAAACTGTAGCGGAAAGATATAAATGACAGGTTGCTTCAAACATCAAACAACAAGAACATTGAAATAATATGAGTTATGCAAAAAATGGAAAACTTGTTTCACCCACAGAAGTAATATCTATGAAAGTTATATACATACCTAGAAGAGTATCTTTGGATAAGATTTCCAATTTTCTCGAGGAATGGAGGAGCAATGGCGAGAACAGGTTCAGAATCATCCAGTGATAATCCGACATGCTGCATCATGCCTCGAATAAGTTTCGTCCATTCTACCTGAAGTGAATAGATATCAAGACCTGTGGTAGTCAACTGCAGAAACACGTGGTCAATTCGATGTTGTTTTACACCTTTTATAATAGACGCATCTTACAGATTTGATTACCTAAACGGGGAGAAAGTGTGTAGGTGGCCGTTGAGCATCGAAACTATATTCCGAGGTCCCGGGTTCAAGCCCAGTCTGGCTGCACAATTTTTCATCCTTAGATATTTGACGCCCATAGACATTTGGCGCCAAACGTGGGGCCGTTACTTTATATACTCCGAGATCATGTTCACCTTGTTACAGTATTACCTCAGCAAATTTAGATAAAAACCTGTAGCAATAAAGCATCAAGATGGCTATATTTACCCTCCATCGATCCTGACCCAAATGGGTAAATCAGTTAGAGTGCATCTACACAATGCTACATGTCAAATACTTAAGCTCTAAGCTTAGAAGTTTGGCATAAGAAGAGTGTTAAAGTTGTTCCTAAATATTAAGTAACTCAATAGGTGAAACCACTCATGATTTGAACATACCTGGTTCTAACTGGATCGTTACACGACGCTATATACCTAATATCTAAACACCGGGTTTAGCAGCTTCAGGAAAGGAGATATTTTTCTCTTTTTCTTATGTTTTTTATTTTCATAATAAAACAAGGGTTTTAACGTTTTTTCTTATACAAATAAGTGACCAGCGGGCGGGGCCAAGATTAACTGCAAAGGCATGATTTGAAATCACTTGCAAGAGGACCGCTACACTATGTTACACGTCAAACATTTAAGCTCTTGAGGTTTAAGACAGGAAGATATTTAAAGTATTTCTTATATACAATGTCCAAGGCCAACTTTGATTCCAGACAGGATTTTAACAAAACTGGTAAAGGACTGCAACACAAATTTGTCAAATATCCCAGCTAAAAAACTTCCGGCTATGAACAAGAAGATTTTTAAACGTGTTTTTTTTTCTATTTAAGTGTATGTAAGAAAGTTAACCAAAGGGCCTGGTTTATTTTGACCCCAAGAATTCAATTTGAAGACACTTGGAAGAGGGCCACTAAACGATACCATACATCTAAACTCTGGGTCTTGTAACTTCAGACAAGACGGTTAATAAAGTTTTTCTGAGTATATTTAAAGACAATAACCCCCGAACTGGGCCAATTTTAACCAAAGAGTTAGACGACTGCTAAACAATTTTACAAACCAAATATCTTATTAATATCTATGGCTTAAAGCGAACTTACCAGGCTAGCGAAGTTTGCCTTCATCGAATGGGGCACCGGTCACGTACTTAAAGGTATATACATTATTTGAATACTAATAAAGCTTGCTCTCGTAAAACACTGTACTTGTCGGTTAATGTACATGCATCGTTTTCATATTTATCGATATGATAATGAACACCATTGCATGCGTGTACTTTTAACGTATATTATTTCTACCCTGATTGTCGTTTAATTAACTTAAGGATGACTACCCGTAATAAGCCTCAATTTCACCAAAGACGTACATACAACTTGATAATGTAAGCTTTGAAAATGTCAACGATAGAAATAAGGTGCATATTAACAAGTTATATAGTGACAGAAGTTCTCAAAAATTTCCTTTAGATAACCTCCCCTTATAATTTTGGTTTTTCATGAGTTATCTCCCCTGAAAATCAGAAAAATATTTTTCTCCTTTTCCCTATGGGGAATTTTAGATTTCTTTTTGATATTTGTATCAGAATCATATAATGCAGCTATCTACCACAAAATTTTCTCGAAACTCAAGCTCAGATTCTCATAATCAAAGAAATTATATATTTCCCATAGGCATCAATGTTAACTTCAATACCGATTATCTCCCCTAAAAATGATAAAATTCGAAAAATCTCTCGGTGAAACGTTTTTTATTTTGAATGTCTTTAAAGTGACCAAATTTCATTTAAATATTACCATCCAGTTACAAGATATGGAATATGGCTATTACACCATGTTATCCTTAACGGAAGATTAACAAACTGGCAACCCTTTAACTTTAGACATTTTAGAAAGCCAACTGTCTTTGCCATTTTATTTATTTATTTTTTTTATTTGTTTATTTTTACCCCTGTAAAATTGTTGCCCAGTTCTCCAAGTGTCATCTTGTTGTACAATTTTTCTGGATCTCTTCTTTCTTCTTTGGGAACAGTAATCTGAAAAGTTGTGCATGACACAAAGAAATAGTTAATATATCAGGCGCATACTCTTATCATTCACTCTGACAACGAGTACACTTGACTCTGTCTTACCTTTAATATTTGTAAACTCATAAATAAAGGGAACATTCAACTTTAGTCTCTATAAAATAAAGTCTTCCATTAATGCAATTTAATTCAGAGTAAATCACGCAAACTAATTCAAGACAAAAGAATATGCAAACTTTTTATATTACATGTAATAATCTGGAACACAGAGCCAAGTACCAAACATAAACATCCTATTCTAATTAGCAAACATTCTGAACAACCTTACATTTGCAAGTTCTATTTCCAAGTCAACTATTTCTTTAGCATCATTAGAAGCATCAGCGATATTAGCTCCAAAAGCAACAGCACTGTCTTGAATCATGGTCTGGTAAGCCATCAGTGTCTTATCGTCACGTCCTTTAAGATAATAATCACGGCTTGGCATTCCTAAGTCGGGTTGATCGATCTATAAATTGAAAAATGTACTAAACTTTTGCAGAAGTATAAATTCCATGGTAATTTTCTTGATAGTAATTTTCCAGGCTCTAATAGCAACAGAACTATAAATTTAGAAGGTATATAAGCTTGGATACCAGAACTACAAACTAAGAGGGTATATCAGCCTAGATAACAGAACCAGAAATGTCGAGGCTCTATGAGCCTAGATTACTGAAATACAAACTAAGAGGGTATATCAGCCTAGATAACAGAACCAGAAATGTCGAGGCTCTATGAGCCTAGATTACTGGAATACAAACTAAGAGGGTATATCAGCCTAGATAACAGAACCAGAAATGTCGAGGCTCTATGAGCCTAGATTACTGAAATACAAACTAAGAGGGTATATCAGCCTAGATAACAAAACTACAATTTAGAGGATACATGGGCCTATATAACAGAACTACAAACTTACAGGGCATATGGACCCAGATAACAGAAATACAAATTTAAAGGGTATACAAGGCTGAAGAACGAAACTACAAATTTAGAGGGTATATAAGCCTGGATAATAGAACTATAAATTAAGAGGATATATGAGGCTGAAGAACGGAACTACAAATTTAGAGGGTATATAAGGCTGGATAATAGAACTACAAATTTAGAGGGTATATAAGGCTGAAGAACGGAACTACAAATTTAGAGGGTATATAAGCCTGGATAATAAAACTACAAATTAAGAGGGTATATAAGGATACATAACGCACTTACATAAAGGATATGTTTTGTTGGATTTTTGTCATCCTGGGTAACCCCGACATCAATAAGGGGTATGTAATTTGTTCCCTTTCTTGTATAAATGAGCAAATCTTCAAGGTTGAATGAACTCTGATTCCACTTTCCACCGGCCTTTGATCCAAGTACTGGCCAGCCACCAAACCCTTCCATATACTGATGTATGAAGGTCAACCCTCGTTCTTCTATCTTATCTGCAATCAAATATTCGAGTTAGCTTTTTAGTCCGTTTTACGGCAGTAACAAACTCGCAAAAGTTTATTAAACTTATGCTTAACTATATTTTTGCTAAAATAATGTGATTGGTTTCGTGTTTGTATTGTTGGGTTTAACGTTGCACCGACACAATTATAGGTCATATAGCAACTTTCAAGCTTTGATGGTGAAGGAAGACATCAGGTGCCCCTCCGTTATTTATTCGATCACGAACGGACACATGAATGGAACAACCGACCTTTCATAAGTCAGTTAGAGGGCTTCCTCACATGAAGAATTCAATGCCCCGAGTGAGAAAGCCATCCAGCTAGCTTGCAGGAGTTCGGTGGTTCTGCCCAGGTGTAGGTAGAATATTTTCATATATTTTAATCATTTGTATTGAATGTATATACAATCTGCAACATGTATGACTTTTGAATGATAAGTGTTACTGTAAGAAAACTGGTTTTGTTCCCTTACCTTCATTTGTACAAGCTTTGTAATAATTTCTTGCTTTCGTGACAGCGTCTGGATCGGCATCAGCATTAGACTCTTCCAGTACAGCTATAACAGCAATCAAAATAACTTTAATTAGGGTTGTAAGTTATGTGCAGTGCAATTGATTATCGGAAAAACAGGTTTGTATAGTGCTAATTAACCCTTAGCCTGCTGGCGGCAAGTGGTTCTGCCTTTGCGACCAGTGCAGACCAAGATCAGCCTGCACATCCGTGCAGTCTGATCATGGTCTGCACTGTTCGCTATTCAGTCAGTAAAGTTTCAGTGAAAACCCCTTTGAATAATAAGTGGTACTGTCCATATTGAAAGATGGACCAGTCCATTATAGAAATATAGCAGGGTAAGGGTAAAAATATGTAAGAAGCATAGTACATATTCTCATTATGTAAATCTATGGACAGAAATCATCAGTCTAGAAATGAAAGTATGGTAATATGATGTCAGTTAACATCCTCCATATGAATATAGCACAAGAAAATAAAACAATGATACAAAGCTGCCCATACTGAAGAACCTTTCAATACAGAAAAGGTCACCCGACACATCATATATAAAAATGATGTAAGCTTGGTTTTGTTAAGCCTGTTCATGGACGGTATTGGAAATGCAACTACCGTCAGGCCCTCTAGTATCGACACATATTACAAGTACAGAAAACAAAAAGAATTAAAGAGCCATCCGCAGATGTATTTATTTTGGCGTTGTGGATGGAACCTTCAATGATACAGGAAATCGGTGTCTGGTCCTCAGTTGAAGTAATGGGCTTTCCATAAATGAGGAAACAATGGCAGAAATAAACGAACTAAGAAATGACTTTTATTTTCTTACACTTCACGATGACAGATACATCATCCCTGAGTTTTGTAAATGTACCATATGAACTTTTATCCTCTGGAATCACGTGCTGTCGAACCCACGTTCCACATGCAAACTGGTAAAAATCGTCGCATGGATTTACCTTCATATCCATTGCCCCCATAACACGTGCAGCTAGAACATGATAATGTATACTGGTTAATATCAAATATAATTACATGTGAAAGAACATTTAATATGATATAAAAGTACTGCAGCCAATGTTTGAGCTTTTTAAAAGTATTATGCATCGAAATCAGTTTTACAAAAACGTTTTCCCTTTAAATTATTGTAAAGTTAATACAATCATGTAACAATGCTCTCTATGAATTGTTTTATCTTTATAGAAAATGTACCTGCTATTGGCTGAGTTATGAAATTGTTATTACCTGCCATGACGCATCCTGGTGTGAGACATACGCCGTCTGTAATAAAGCAAAGTAGATACTTGTTAAAAGTCACTCTGTTACCACTTAGGTCTAACGGCAACTTTATATATTATATAGTCTGGGAAAGGTGCACGGTGTTATTTCAGTTAAACGGGGTATGTCCTTTTGCAAGCACGGTTATAAGTCCCGACAGATAAACAATATTTCGATAGTTCATTAGTTACTGCTTACTTATGGTTTCCGTGCACTTGACAGATGCTGTTTGTGGTCAGAGTCCTCAACCGCTTGCTGATTATTTCTTTTATTAAGGAGAGGCTTTTTAATTACACTTCTATTTAGTCCGCGATGAGAACAAACAGTGATACGATTAAAGCAACAGAACAATACTTTCAAAATTTAGTTTTTTTGGTGATAAAACTAAGACCGAGGAACAATTAATAGACACTTTATCATGGCTAAAGTTAAAGTAAGTTTATATTGCTCAAAAATTGTAGAGAGGTCTGCAGGTGTAGAAGGCTTATTGATGCTACGTTTCACGACGAATATAACTAGAAAAAAGGTAATTTACGACATTCCTAATTTGCTCACCCAGGACTCCACCCAGGGCCCATATTCATCACCGTTTAAAGTCTTAAACTTGGACTTGATTCATTTGCTTTGATAGAATTCTGTCTAATTTTGAGAATTCTGCCTAACTTTGAGAATTCTGCCTAGGCCGGTCCTAGTAGGCGTGAGGGGTGTTGTTCATTTCATTACCTCTTATAAACAGACTCAATCAAACCATGGCTTCTATTATGTTGCTTGTTTGCACTTTATGTTTCCAAAGATTTTGTTTCTTAAATTCTATCAAGAATGACAAGTATTCAGTTTGTCATAACATTTTTTATTAAATTTACACTAATTAACTTTGACTGAGCTAGTTGTTGCTGTAGAATGCACTTTCACGTACCAAGTTTCGTTTACAATCTGTTCTAATCTAACAAGGACAGAGCAAAAAATAAAGAAAATTTAGCACTTGAACATATTCGCTTCAGACTGTAAACGTTGATGTATACGGGTCAAGGTCTCTCAGGAATTTAAAGTACAACTGTCATGGAAACACTGGTCAATATTTCCCCAATTCTGTATGAGTTAGTCATTACCCTTCCGCCTGCTGGAGGCAAGTGGTTCTGCCTTTGGGACCTGCGCAGACCAAGAGCAGTCTGCAAATCCGCGCTGGCTGATCACTGTCTGCACTGTTCACTATACAGTAAGTAAATTTTCACTGAACACCACTTCGAATAATACATGGTACTGACCAAATTGAATGATGGACCAGTCCATTTTAAAAATTTATTAGGGTAAAGGTTAATGCTGGTACAGCTAAAATTTTATTATGCCTGTAATGATATAGCTAACATTCAAGTGTTCCTATCAACTTAGTTATTCCTTCCTGGTCGTGGCTAACAAATCGCTTAGTACAAATAGGTATATATTTACTTAGCGGGTATTCCAAATGATACAGGTGCATAACTTAAATATTTGATGTGTAAGCAGACCGCCGTGACATAATTGGAAATAACAGAAAGTCGGCTGACGTTTATCTTTCTGTTGTGATTTTTTGTCCCGTTAAATTATTAGGTAGGCCTAATGTTTTGCGGGTTTGTAGTTTACATTTTGGTGTGACATATATGGGATTGTTGAAGACGGTGGCTAAAAGTCTTCATGCATACATACTGTAAACCCCAATAAATGTCTGCTATTTGACTCTTTTTATTTACATCTTTTTACTCTCATCTTAACATTAGTTTTATTGATCTACTCTTGCTTAAAGGTCCATTACAAAAACCCGAACAAGTATTATATGAAAACCAGAGTTTGTAGCTGAGACTTCCTATTTACTGAAAATATGGTTCACTGCATCGGATCTGACCAAATAGTCATGAATATGTTCAAGAATAACTAACAAATAAACAAAAGATGTTGCCTATGCCAAACCGAAAGTATGTTTTCCGACTGCTTACGAACCCCTCGAGCATCTTCGGATTTTTTCGGAAGAATCCTCCGAAACGAGGCTATAATTTATAAATAGATGCAAAATATATTATATTAATGTGCCCCTAAAGTGACATGTTACACACATTTTTTCCAATTAGGTAATGTGAGACTTTTTTTATTTCGTTTAAACGAAATCATTTCGTTTAAACGAAATAAATAATCATTTCGTTTAAACGAAATGATTTCGTTAAAACGAAATAACTTATTTCGTTTAAACGAAATGATTTCGTTTAAACGAAATAAAAAAAGTCTCACATTACCTAATTGGAAAAAATGTGTGTAACATGTCACTTTAGGGGCACCGTATTATATGCCCAAACGATAACGTGATTTTTACAAACTTAGCACATGGAATTCAACAATTTTGTAACTCACAAAAACTTCATGAAAATCATTCTTATAATACAGGTAATAAACAGCTATACTACAAGTTTGCGGGAGGACAATTCAGGCCTTTTCAGTTAATCTCTTTTCAGTATAGTTTTAAGAATATAAATGAAAAACTGTCTTACACTGCAGAAACAAAATGTGATTGAAATTTACCTAAATACACTGATTTATGTACATATGGCTACATTAGTTTAATAAGATTTTAGACATTAAACACATTGGCTTGGCCTAATATATGGCACTGTCAATTTTAAACATAAATTTTGTACATTTCATATTTTTCGTGCAAGTCGTGTATAATTACCATCATGGAAATACAGTTATTTTGTCGCGCGTCTTTAAACGGATATTCGTTTGAAACAATTTTAAAATCACGTGATCCCGAAGAATTTCCGACCGATTACGGAAAAACGATAAACATGAAAGTAGGACAAAATGACCCCCCATGTCAGTCTAAGAAAATACAGAAACAATCATTTGTTTCTCTGTTCTTGTGTTGATTTCAAGGGAATATTGCACGGCTATCATAATGTTTAGTACTATATTTCAAAATGTGTAGTCTTTTTTTTTAAGATTTATGTCTATTCATTTGTCTTTATTTTGCACCTTTAACTCTGAACTTGTAAATTATAAACAAGTGGGCCAAGATGGCCCAAGTCGCTCACCTGAGTAACACACAATAACAGTGTAAACATGTTTCACCTAGTGATTTCATGAAGACAAATACTCTGACCAATTTTCATTAATATTGGACCAAAAAATAAACGAGGCCTCTTGAGTGTGAACAAGAGTGTTGACAAGCTTGTCTTGGATTTGACTGAGTGACCTAGGTTTTGACCCCATATGACCCAGTTTCAAACTTAGTCTAGGAATCATCAAGATAAACAGTCTGACTGTCTGACTAAGTTTCATGAAGATAGGGGCATAAATGTGGCCTCAAAAGTGTTAACAGTTTCTTCTTTGATTTGACCGGGTGGCCTAATTTTTGATCCCATAATCCAGTTTTGAACTTGGGTCTAGAAATCATCAAGATAAACATTCTGACCAAGTTTCATGAAGATAGGGTCATACATGTGGCCCCTAGGTTGTTACCGGAGCTGAGATATTATGCCAGTACAAGTTTGATAAAAGTTGATTGCAAAATGGTCTCTATCGTGTTCATAAGCCAAAAATAGCGAATTTTGGCATTTTAAGGGGCCATAACTCTTGAACCTATGATGGGACGTGTGCAAGTTTGATTAAAATTGATTGCAAAATGTGGTCTCTATCGTGTTCACAGGAAAATGTGAACGGACGACGGACGGACGGATGACGGACAAAAAGCGATCACAAAAAGCTCACCCTGTCTTGACAGGTGAGCTAAAAACTAACAAAATGTACTTCAACGGCGCTTGCTGAAACTGAACGACAGCTGAAATACGATCCAAATATTGATGGAGTAAGAGCGAAAAGGGTATGAATACATATAAATAAAGAAGCTCCATCGCTTTTATGCCTCGAAAAAGTTTCTAACGTACAATCAATTAAAACCCCTGTTTCTGTTATCAGCAAATAAGCGTCAAAGAATATGAAAAACTATAAATGTTTAAAATAACAAATTCTTTAACTCTATACGTTGAAATACTTTTTGTTCCTATTTATTGTAGTAAAACAATCACAGTTCTACTCAAATATATTTTAAATCATATTTCCTAGTTAACAGATTTCTATCCTTGTTAATATTAGAATGGTTTAAAGAAATGATATTGAACATACCAGTTGTGGCGCGTGTGCTGTTAGTGCCGGGTGGATCTGCAAATAGACAAATTATGTGAAAGAAAAGGATCGTCTTAAAAAGTTGCAGAACTTGTTTATTAAAATTGCATCAATTACTTCTTTCGTCAACATATTTATTGTCATATCTGATAAAACAAATAGATCTAGTATGTAAATAAAAAGATAAAAGAATGAACATTTTGGGTTAAAGTTTCATGTAGTTTGCCTTTTATAAAGGACAGTGAAAGTAGCTATTTGAATATCATTTAAAACCGACAAAATAAAACACTGTCCAGTATTTCGGATGATTATACATATATCAAGTACAGTGATTAAATGCATATTTTGTTACTCACTGTCAAAGAAAAGAAATCCATGGCATAACGTTAAACACACTATCGAAAAAAATAACTTAATCATAGTTTATACAAAACAAAAACTACGCTTGTATTCAGAGCAAGGGAGCTGGCTATAAAAGAAATTGAAATTAAGTAAGCTGAGAAGATAAAGGCCACTTTCATAACTATCATAATCTCAAAATTATCTAGCAACTAAGAAATTTGTATGACCAAACGTAAATATTCATCAAAGGTCAAACTAGCATAAATAGTATTCCCTATATATTCTATATGAAACTGACATTTTTAATGAGCTACCAAACATAGCTGGACCAATTTCAAAGAGCAAATCCTTACTTCATTTTAAAGAGTTATGATAAAACTGACATGAAATGAAGAGAAAAGTAGGGGTCATGTATCTTCTAAGAGAGATTTCTCTTGTCACATTTGCTTAATGTAAAATCACATCAAAATCACACTGCTGTGACCTGAAAGTACTACTCATACTAAAATTGAGTTTCACTTCACCAAATACAAACTTCTATCCCATTTTTGTTCTACCAAAATGTCAAAAAATACACCCACAATGAAATGTAAACAGAAACCAGCTTTAAGTTAGACCTCTCGGGCCATTCCAAGTGAAAACAAGAGCTGTCTCCATAGGATGACACATGCCCTCGATGGCACTTTGAATGAATAGTTATGGCCGATGTTAGAGTTTAGGACCTTTGACCTACGGAGCTGGGTCTTGCGCGCGACACGTCGTCTTACTGTGTCACACATTCATGCGTAGTTATTTTAAAATCCATGCATGAATGACAAAGATATGGACTGGACACGCCCATCAATGCACTATCATGAAAAATGACCTTTAACGTCTAAGTGTGACCTTGACCTTTGAGCTACGGACCTGGATCTTGCGCATGACACGTCGTCTTACTGTGGTACACATTCATGCCAAGTTATTTGAAAATCCATCCATGGATGACAAAGATATGGACCGGACACGCCCATCAATGCACTATCCTTTAACGTCTAAGTGGGACCTTGACCTTTGAGCTACGGACCTGGGTCTTGCGCGCGACACGTCGTCTTACTGTGGTACACATTCATGCCAAGTTATTTGAAAATCCATCCATGGATGACAAAGATATGGACCGGACACGCCCATCAATGCACTATCCTTTAAAGTCTAAGTGTGACCTTGACCTTTGAGCTACGGACCTGGGTCTTGCGCGCGACACGTCGTCTTACTGTGGTACACATTCATGCCAAGTTATTTGAAAATCCATCCATCGATGACAAAGATATGGACCGGACACGCACATCAATGCATTATCCTTTAATGTCTAAGTGTGACCTTGACCTTTGAGCTACGGACCTGGGTCTTGCGCGCGACACGTCGTCTTACTGTGGTACACATTCATGCCAAGTTATTTGAAAATCCATCCATCGATGACAAAGATATGGACCGGACACGAAAATTGCGGACAGACTGACAGACCGACAGACGGACAGACGGTTCAAAAACTATATGCCTCCCTTCGGGGGCATAAAAATAGTGTTCAAAAACCTGTCCGCAATTACGCGACTAGTCCAGATGGCTCCCACGCCGGTTCCTTTACTATAGTTATGCCTAAATACGAATTATGAACTTTATATTATACACCCATCATAAACATAAAGACACACACATATATATATTTGCTTTGTCTTTAGCGAAATACCACAGAAATGATCAAGATATCCCGATCATTTCTTGGGAGTTTCACGTGTCACTAAAGATAAAGCAGTTCGTCTTGGAAGCTAACTCACTACTATCATTGTGTAACAAAAATAATATATTTCGTAGTCAAATAAAGAGAAATACTTCAATTGCAATTCGTTAATAATATTAACAATTCCACTTTCCCTTTCATATTCATTATTTTTTAGATGACATCGAATTTCGCAAAATGCTCTATAAAGACAAAATCTTCTGCTCATAAGGACTATGCAGAGGCAACACCTCCCTCATCGTCATATATAAAAATCACATGTCATCGTTTTCGTGGAAGCCAACATCACCTCATCGCTTCATACATTTCATTTCAAAAACGCTTTTTCCGAACTGAATTACCTCATAATTCATTAATAGTTCGTTTACTGAGCGGCTGGTCCCTGTACCCCTAGAGCGGATGCAATGGTCCAGTGGTAACACTGTCTGGATACAAAACCAGGCGTCGTGAGTTCCGAGCACCCGCTCCTCCAACAACAACTTACTAACACTGGGATAAGAGTCCCGTGTATAGGTGCTTTGCACCTGTCACGCTAAAGAACCAGGGAAGCTTCTGGAATTGGAGCGTCTTCTTTATCTTGCACTATCCTCCAACTAGCATTACTAAAAATTTTTGGAGGAATCGCCCATATGCGTTACCGGTGGCAACTACAATTAAAGTTATATACAAACAAATAAACCTGCACCCCTAACGTAAGCCACCTATCTTGTTTTACCTATAGCACAATAATCATTTATTCCTTAAACACTGCACGTTGTCAGATCTCTCTCATCAAACATCTGTTACCAGGTATGAGTATCACAAATTCATGTAGATGTAAAAGTGGGAAAAGATTGTGCCTCTTTCACCTCTTGAACAATTTGTATACAATAATCTTTCCTGGCCAACCGAGACAGATCACAAATGTTATATTTATTACTTACTGTCAAGATGAAATCCATTGCATAAAGTTAAATACGATAGTGACACTAGAAATATAAACATCCTGAAATCAGATCGTTCACATTCAATCCATCTGTGACAACCAGAATTCTATTTAAGATTCTAGATTTATTGGATCAAACATTTTACAATATTTTTTCTCATATTACAATCAGAAGAGGTTATAGGTGGGTCATTCAATAAATAAACAAGAGCTGTCCGTAAGACAGCCAATGCTCGACTATTCGAATTATTGTCCCAGAAGCAGGGATACTACCCTTAATGTTAAAATATCTATAGTGTTTCAATCCGTTTCGGAGATTCTCTTAAGTCCAAAAGGGGGCATTATTTGGCCAAAATACATGTCAGAATTATGCGACTTGATGCTATTACCTAGTCTTCTAATCCCGAAGACGCATGGGAAGTCACTATATGTATTAGTTTTGGAGATGGTAACTTGCATAGGATTTTCATGTACGGTAAAATGTAAATCAAACACTGTTCTACTTCTTTCATTGGAGAGGTCTATCAAGACCTCTCCATAGTATTGGCTTTCAAACAAGGAGGATTTAGACTAATCTACTAATTTTACGGCGTTAGAATTCACTTTTTAGCGCAAATTACGGTGAGCCAGTCTGAAATGGCCCAATGCGCTTGCGCACAAGTAAGTTTGAAAAACTCTAAGGCGAAAATAATTGTTCGTTTAAAATAAAGAAATGTAGTGTAATACTATTGTTACAAATGCTGGAAATGGTTCAGTTATTAATAGCAAAATATAGAGATATATATTTACTATTCTTTGTTCGCAGTATTCAAAGATATGCACATGCATTGAATCACGTTAAAATATATTTCGTTCAAATAAATGAATTTATTGTTTAACTGGCAGTTCGTTTGCCACGAGTCTGTTTTTGTCTACGTTATTAAAAGATCTCTTTGATTTCGATTGAGCGTCTTCTGTTGAGAAGATTTGTTGTGACTTGATCATAGTTGAACGAGGTAGCAGAGGGATTTAACACTGTGATCAAAACATGGCACAATTTGACATATAACATTACAAATGGGAGAAACCAAACAATAAAATTTAAGTTTTTAAATAGCACTTTAACAATGAAATTCTGCAAAAAATAAAAAAAATGATATAGTTTTTCACTTCCGGTAGACGTCCGTTCGATTGGAATTTTCTTCCAAGATTTCCAAAAGCTTCTTGGAAGCTATTCTCCTAGGCCCAAACGAACGGGGCAGTTGACAAACAAGCATGTCAGGTGAGGTTCTCGCAAAAATGGTAAGATGCCAATTTGGCAACTTTCATTAGGGCCAAGTTCGGCCTGGGAGCCAAATACTTCAGTGTACAATTATTGCAGTGGTAGCTTTTGAACATTTTTAAATGAAATTCATTATTTAATAAACCAGTTAATGCTTGGGTCTACAGTCCTCGGACTGGCGGAGGTTGATCATAGACATAAATCGTTTACTATATTTTGCATAATGTGAAACTGTGACTAGATATCCGTGGCAAAAAAAAAAACTGACAAGATTTTTTTTTTCAACTTTGACATAAAATAAAATTCTTTTTTTTTTTCACCGTTTACTTACCAGGCAGCATAAATTCATGACATAACGTTAAACACGCTACAGACATGTATTAGTTCAAACATCTTTCTTATAAACTCTTAGCTTCAGCTCAGCAAGAAAACATTTTGTGATAATATTTAAAAAAAAAAAATCGTACTAAAGGTGAAGATCTTTTATATCATTTCTGAGGGATCTAGCAACAATAAAATGTGCATGATGTGCATATTACCACTTAGACATTTGCCAGTGTCTTTTTTCCAGTACGGGTATTAAATAGAACAGTTGCCATAAATGAAATACTTCAAAATATATAAACAATTAGTGCTTATCGGTAAGAGCGGACTCAGTCGTCCACTAGTACTAGGCCAGACTACGACACCAGGGCACGCGGTCCACTGGTACTAGGCCAGACTACGACACCAGGGCTCGAGGTCCACTGGTACTAGGCCAGACTACGACACAAGGGCTCGCAGTCCACTGGTACTAGGCCAGACTACGACAACAGGGCTCGCGGTCCACTGGCACTAGGCCAGACTACGACACCAGGGCTCGCGGTCCACTGGTACTAGGCCAGACTACGACACCAGGGCTCGCGGTCCACTAGGCCAGACTACGACACCAGGGCTCGCGGTCCACTGGTACTAGGCCAGACTACGACACCAGGGCTCGCGGTCCACTGGTACTAGGCCAGACTACGACACCAGGGCTCGCGGTCCACTGGTACTAGGCCAGACTACGACACCAGGGCTCGCGGTCCACTGGTACTAGGCCAGACTACGACACCAGGGTTCGCGGTCCACTGGTACTAGGCCAGACTACGACACCAGGGCTCGCGAGTTCAAGCTTCCGCTGCTCCGACTAAAACTGCTTTTGGAAACTCTGAGTCGATTATTTGTATAATTTATACTAGACACGCTAAAGAACCATGGATCTGAAGTTTCTCCGTTTCTTTCACTGTCTTCCACTTAAAACAGCGAACAGCCTTCTGGAGGAGTCACCCATATGGCTAGGGCTGCGTGCGCAATTAGGTGACATTCCGAGTGGAGTTGGCATAATTATTCTACGTTTATGTCTGAAAAGTAATTTCATTTAACTACTTTTATTAGATAAGACAACGCTCTACATATTTCGTTCAGGTTTTGTTGGGAATATACCATAAAACTGTAGCTTTAAAATCTGAACAATGAACGTTGGTTCTTTTCCATCAAAACATGTCTTGCTACTTCTTGCGTTGATATAAGAAATGGCACATTGGCACATTGGCCCAACGTGCCGTTATGAACATAGTAGGTATGTTTAATACATTTACTAAATAAAATCTAATCATTGATTTTGCGATTAATTTCAAAGAATGCGTTCGTTTGGCTGCAAAATCACTACACAGACATAGATCTAGTTCATTTGCAAACCAAATATATCAACGTAATTTAAGTCAATAAAACTTGATTGAATTTGTTGATTAAACAAGTATGCCCACGGGCAGAATGTCGAGCCCGCCAGCTGTCAAGTGTGACCTTGACCTTAGACTTAGGGACCTGATACTTGCGCATGCCACCCCGTCAAATATGGTGAACATTTATGCCAAGTTACATCATAATCCCACAATGCATGAAGAAGAAATGCTCCGGATAAACCTCAGTTTGACCTTGACCTCCAAGTTTGACCTTGCCCTTTGAGATAGGAACATGGGATTTACGCATGACACTCCTTCTCATTGAGGTAAACATCTATGCCAAATATAAACAAGATTAGTCCATGCATGTCAAAGTTATGGTTCGCACAAAATAGAACGGACACACGCACATACACCGACCCGCCAAAAGTGGCGACTAAATCGAGCTCACCGCAAGCGGGCTCGACGAAAATAAACACACTAGCAAAACCTTCTGCGTAAAGAGTATGTGCCGTTTGTTACATAATCAGGAATTAACGTTACATAAAGAAATATATACTCGCTCTGTTAAATATACTAATGTCAACCACTGCTGCTAACGGAACTGACACAGCTCTCGCTCTGTTAAATACACTAATGTCAAACACTGCTACTAACGGTACTGACACAGCACTTGCTCTGCTAAATACACTAATGTCAACCACAACTACTAACGGAACTGACACATCACTCGCTCTGTTAAATACACCAATGTCAAACACTGCTACTAACTGAACTGACACAGCACTCGCTCTGTTAAATACACTAATGTCAACCACTACTACCAACGGGACTGACACAGAACTCGCTCTGTTAAATACACTTATGTCAACCACTGCTACCAACGGGACTGACACAACACCCACTCTGTTAAATACAACAATGTCAACCACTGCAACCAACGGAACTGACACAGCACTCGCTCTGTTAAATACACTTATGTCAAACACTGTTACCAACGGAACTGACACAGCACTCGCTCTGTTAAATACACCAGTGTCAAACACTGCTACTAACTGAACTGACACAGCACTCGCTCTGTTAAATACACCAGTGTCTACCACTGCTACTAACTGGATTGACACAGCACTCGCTCTGTTAAATACACCAATGTCGATCACTGCTACCAACTGGATTGACACAGTACTCGCTCTGTTAAATACACTAATGTCGATCACTGCTACCAACTGGATTGACACAGTACTCGCTCTGTTAAATACACTAATGTCGATCACTGCTACCAACGGGACTGACACAGCACTCGCTCTGTTAAATACACTAATGTCGACCACTGCTACTAACGGGACTGACACAGCTCTCGCTCTGTTAAATACACTAATGTAGACCACTGCTACCAACGGGACTGACACAGCACTCGCTCTGTTAAATACACTAATGTCAACCACTGCTACCAACGGGACTGACACAGCACTCGCTCTGTTAAATACACTAATGTCAACCACTGCTACCAACGGGACTGACACAGCACTCGCTCATTTAAATACACTAATGTCAACCACTGCTACCAACGGGACTGACACAGCACTCGCTCTGTTAAATAGACTAATGTCAACCACTGCTACCAACGGGACTGACACAGAACTCGCTCTGTTAAAAAGACTAATGTCTACCACTACTACCAACGGGACTGACACAGCATTCGCTCTGTTAAATATACTAATGTCTACCACTACTACTAACGGGACTGACACAGAACTCGCTCTGTTAAATACACTAATGTCTACCACTACTACCAACGGGACTGACACAGCACTCGCTCTGTTAAATAGACTAATGTCTACCACTCCTACTAACGGGACTGACACAGCAATCGCTCTGTTAAATAGACTAATGTCTACCACTACTACTAACGGGACTGACACAGAACTCGCTCTGTTAAATACACCAATGTAAACCACTCCTACCAACGGGACTGACACAACACTCGCTCTGTTAAATACACCAATGTCAACCACTACTACTAACGGAACTGACACAGCACTCGTTTTGTTACATACACTAATGTCAACCACTACTACCAACGGGACTGACACAACACTCGCTCTGTTAAATACACCAATGTCAACCACTGATACTAACTGAACTGACACAACACTCGCTCTGTTAAATACACTGTCAACCACTACTACCAACGGGAAAGACAGAATACTATCACTTTTAAATACACCAATGTCATTATGCAAACCACTCCTACAAACGGAACTGACACAGCGCTCGCTCTGTTAAATACACCAAAGTCAACAACTGCTACTAACTGAACTGACACAGCACTCGCTCTGTTAAATACACCAATGTCAACCACTGCTACTAGTTGAACTGACACAGCACTCGCTCTGTTAAATACACATATATCAACCACTACTACCAACGGGACTGACACAGCACTCGCTCTGTTAAATACATTTAAGTCAACCACTACTACCAATGGAACTGACACAGCACTCGCTCTATCAAATACAACAATGTCAACCACTACTACCAACGGGACTGGCACACACTCGCTCTGTTAAATACACTTATGTCAACCACTGCTACTAAAGGAACTGACACAGAACTCGCTCTGTTAAATACAATAGTGTTAACCACTGCTACCAATGGGACTGACACAGCACTCGCTCTGTTAAATACACTAATGTCAAACACTGCTACTAACGGGACTGACACAGCACTCGCTCTGTTAAATATACTAATGTCAACCACTGCTACTAACGGGACTGACACAGCACTCGCTCAATCAAATACACCAATGTCAATCACTGATACTAACTGAACTGATACAGCACTCGCTTTGTTAAATACACTGTCAACCACTACTACCAACGGGAATGACAGAACACTCGCTCTTTGAAATACACCAATGTCATTATGTCAACCACTCCTACAAACGGTACTGACACAGCGCTCGCTCTGTTAAATGCACCAATGTCAACCACTGCTACTAACTGAACTGACACAGCACTCGCTCTGTTAAATACACCAATGTGAACCACTGCTACTGACTGAACTGACACAGCACTCACTCTGTTATGTACACATATATCAACCACTACTACCAACGGGACTGACACAGCACTCGATCTGTTAAATACATTTATGTCAACCACAACTACCAATGGAACTGACACAGCACTCGCTCTGTTAAATATAACAATGTCAACCACTACTACCAACGGGACTGACACAACACTCGCTCTGTTAAATACACTTATGTCACCCACTACTACTAACGGAACTGACACAGCACTCGATCTGTTAAATACAATAGTGTCAACAACTGCTACCAATGGGACTGACACATCACTCGCTCTGTTAAATACATTAATGTCAACCACAGACATAAACGGAACTGACACAGCACTCGCTCTGTTAAATACAATAGTGTCAACCACTGCTTCCCACGGGACTGACACTGCACTCGCTCTGTTAAAACGACTAATGTCAACCACTTCTACTAACGGAACTGACACAGCACTCGCTCTGTTAAATAGACTAATGTCAACCACTGCTACTAATGGGACTGACACAGCGCTCGCTCTGTTAAATAGACTAATGTCAACCACAACTACTAACGGAACTGACACAGCACTCGCTGTGTTAAATACACTAATGTCAACCACTGCTACTAACGGGAGTTAAACATCACTCACTCTGTTAAATACACTAATTTCAACCACTGCTACTAACGGAATTGTCACAGCACTCGCTCTGTTAAATACAATAGTGTCAACCACTGCTGCCAACGGGACTGACTTTGCATTCGCTCTGTTAAATACAATAATGTCAACCACTACTACTCACGGATCTGACACAGCACTCGCTCTGTTAAATATACTCATGTCAACCAGTAGTACTAACGGAACTGACACATCACTCGATCTGTTAAATACAATCATGTCAACCAGCAGTACTAACGGAACTGACACAGCGCTCGCTCTGTTAAATACAACAATGTCAACCAGTAGTACTTACGAACTTGCACAGCACACGCTCTGTTAAATACAACAATGCCAACCAGTAGTACTAACGGAAATGACACATCACTCGCTCCGTTAAATATACTAATGTCAACCAGTAGTACTAATGTAACTGACACAGCACTCGCTCTGTTAAATACAATAATGTCAACCAGTAATACTAACGGAACTGACACATCACTCGCTCTGTTAAATATTCTAATGTCAACCAGTAGTACTAACGGAACTGACACATCACTCGCTCTGTTAAATACAATAATGTCAACCGCTGCTACCAACGGAACTGAAACAGCACTCACTCTGTTAAATACAATAATGTCAACCACTACTACTAACGAAACTTACACAGCACTCACTCTGTTAAATATAATAATATCAAACACTACTACTAACGGAACTGACACAGCACTCGCTCTGTTAAATACAATAATGTCAAACACTACTGCCAACGGAACTGACACAGCACTCACTCTGTTAAATACAATAATGTCAGCCACTACTACTAACGGAACTGACACAGCACTCGCTCTGTTAAATACAAAAAAGTCAAACACTACTGTCAACGGAACTGACACAGTACTCACTCTGTTAAATACAATAATGTCAACCACAACTACTAACGGAACTGACACAGCACTCGCTCTGTTAAATACAACAATGTCAACCTGTAGTACTAACGGAACTGACACATCACTTCCTCTGTTAAATACAATAATGTAAACCAGTAGTACTAACGAAACTGACACAGCACTCGCTCTGTTAAATACAACAATGTCAACCACTGCTACCAACGGGACTGACACAGCACTCGCTCTGTTAAATACAATAGTGTCAACCAGTAGTACTAACGAAACTGACACAGCACTCGATCTGTTAAATACACTAATGTCAACCACTGCTACCAACGGAACTGACACAGCACTCGCTCTGTTAAATACAACAATGTCAACCTGTAGTACTAACGGAACTGACACATCAGTTCCTCTGTTAAATACAATAATGTCAAACACTGCTACTGAAGGGACTGACCTAGAACTCGCTCTGTTAAATACAACAATGTCAACCACTACTACCAACGGAACTGACACAGCACTCGCTCTGTTAAATACAATAGTGTCAACCAATGCTACCAACGGGACTGACACAGCACTCGCTCTGTTACATACAGTTATGTCAAACACTGCTACTAACGGGACTGACCTAGCAATCGCTCTGTTAAATACAATAATGTCAACCATTGCTACCAACGGAACTGACACAGCACTCGCTCAGGTTAAATACAATAGTGTCAAACACTGCTACCATCGGGACTGACCTAGCACTCGCTCTGTTAAATACAATAGTTTCAACCACTGCTGCCAACGGGACTGACTTAGCACTCGCTCTGTTAAATACAATAGTGTCAACCAGTAGTACTAACGGAACTGACACAGCACTCGCTCTGTTAAATACAATAGTAACAACCAGTAGTACTAATGGAACAATAATGTCAACCACTGTTACCAACAAAACTGACACAGCACTCGCTCTGTTAAATACAATAGTTCAACCACTGCTACCAACAGGACTGACTTAGCACTCGCTCTGTTAAATACAATAGTGTCAACCAGTAGTACTAACGGAACTGACACAGCACTCGCTCTGTTAAATACAATAGTGTCAACCACTGCTACTAACGGAACTGACACCGCACTCGCTCTGTTAAATACAATTGTGTCCACCACTGCTACCAACAGGACTGACACAGCACTCGCTCTGTTAGATACAATAATGTCAACCAGTAGTACAAACGGAACTGACACATCACTCGCTCTGTTAAATACAATAGTGTCAACCACTGCTACCAACGGGACTGATTTAGCACTGGCTCTACTAAATATACTCGTGTGAACCACTAGTACTAACTGACACATCATTCGCTCTGTTAAATACAATAATGTCAACCAGTAGTCCTAACGGAACTGACACAGCACTCGCTCTGTTAAATACAACAGTGTCAACCAGTAGTACCAATGGAACTGACACATCACTCGCTCTGTTAAATATACTTATGTCAACCAGTAGTACTAACGGAACTGACACATCACTCGCTCTGTTAAATATACTAATGTCAACCAGTAATACTAACGGAATCATGTCAACCGAACCGTTGATTAGAAAATAATAATATAATGTACATTGTAAGGACACGAACATGTTTTAAAACTTAATTATACAAGTGCTTAGAATTACATACTGACTTACTTTCATTGTTGAGTTTGATCACAGTCACAGTGACGACAACAGCAAGGGCAAAGGTTGACGCAACGAAGAATACTAGCAGAACAACTACAAGCTTCTCTGGACAAAATCGATATTTTCCATTACTGTTCAGATCTTCCGTACTGCAAAATAAAATAAAAAAGATAATAAGAGGCACACCTTCATTTTGATACTTTGAAATTATTATATACCTTACTATAAACAGTAACAACAACAACAAAAACAAAAACGTTAAAAAGGCCATTACGGCCGGTATTTGCGGATCAATAATGGCGCAGTGTGCATCACGTGCTATAAACATAATGGCTCCGGGTAACCGGAATGTCAGCACGTTCTGAAATTGACATGATGGAACAACGTCATTGGTGCTGAATCACTTTCAGATCGATTGTCAAACAATAATTGTTTTGTTAATGAAATAAAACCAATGCAAATGATGCTTTTTTGTTGAAAATATGTAGAACGAAATGCACAAATAAATATGAAGTAAAAGGTACTAAGTATGTAATTAAAAGGTCATTTTTATATACCCTACTATAAAAGGTAACAGAAAAGCCGTTAAAGACGGTTATTTCGGCATCTGTTGACGAATCCATAATGGCGAAGTGTGACTCACGCGCCATAACCACAATGGCCCCGGGCAACCAGAACGTCAGCGCGTTCTAACGTTGACGTCATATAGTAACGTCATTATGGCGGGCAAAAGCCTACTGAATCATTTTCAGATCGGCTGTCAAGTAATGATGGCAGTGCTGATGAAAAAATCAATAGAAATGATGCTTTTAATTTAGTTGAAAATATGTAAAACGAAAATACACTAATAAATATGAAGCAAAGGTGTGTAATAAAAGGCCATATAATAAACGACTGCTGGTGTCTTCCAGTCATACTGGCACGCCTAGTTTAATAATGTCCCTCGGGCTAAAGCCCCAGAACAATCAGAGCAATAAGTGTGCCATTATGGCAAGAAGGCAAGACCAAGTCGTATATTAACTTCTTATGAATGAACTTTCATTTTGTAGTAGCTGCAGTTGAGGCATAAGAAAACGGGGTATTAAATGATTTCCACGCAGTAGTGTACACGTATTGCCTGAAAGACCGACGATTGTTAGTGGTATATTTGACTAGTAACGGAACGTATTTCAATAAACGTTTTCTTACTTGACATCAGTTATAAATTTCAGTTAGTTGTTTTTCAAGTTTTCTCTAGCCAAACAAAATATTGCACTGAACTTTAGACCAGTTTTATTGCACAAAGTGCACACACTTTGTACTGACGACTGGTAGAAGAATTTATGTAATAATGAATAGCATTTCATGTCCGGATAACTTGATTTGATGGGGCTAAAAGAGGCAGAAAGTGGCCAAAGGAAGGCAGGAAGTGACAAAAGGAAGGCAGAAAGTGACCAAGAGAAGACAGGAAGTGACCAAGGGAAGCAAGGACGTGACCAAGGGAAGACAGGAAGTGACCAAGGGAATACAGGATGTGACCAAGGGAAGGCAGGAAGTGATCAAGGGAAGGCAGGACGTGACCAAGGAAAGGCAGGAAGTGACCATGGGAAGGCAGGACGTGACCAAGGGAAGGCAGGACGTAACCAAGGAAAGGCAGGAAGTGACCAATGGAAGGCAGGACGTGACCAAGGGGATGAAGAAAGTGACCAAGCGAAGGCTGGACATGACTAAGGGAAAGCAGGAAGTGACCAAGGGAAGGCAGGACGTGACCAATGGAATGAAGAAAGTGACAAAAGAAAGGCCGAAATGACCAAGGATAGGCAGGAAGTGACCAAGAAAGGCAGGAAGTGACCAAGGGAATGAAGAAAGTGACCGAGTGAAGGCTGGACGTGACCAAGAGAAAGCAGAAAGTAACCAAGGGAAGGCAGGAAGTGCCCAAGAGAAAGCAGGACGTGACCAAGGGAAGGGACGGCTGGACGTGACAAAGGGAAGGCAGGAAGTGGCCAAGGGAAGGCAGGACGTGACCAATGGAAGGCAGGAAGTGACCAAAGGAAGGTAGGACGTGACCAAGAGAATGAAGGAAGTGACCAAGGGAAGGCAGGAAGTGACCAAGGGAATGAAGGAAGTGACCAAGGGAATGAAGGAAGTGGCCAAGGGAAGGCAGGACGTGACCAATGGAAGGCAGGAAGTGACCAAGGGAAGGTAGGACGTGACCAAGGGAATGAAGGACGTGACCAAGGAAGTGACCAAGAGAAGGCAGGAAGTGACCAAGGGAAGGCAGGATGTGACCAAGGGAATGAAGAAAGTGACAAAAGGAAGGCAGAAAGTGACCAAGGAAAGGCAGGAAGTGACCAAGAAAGGCAGGACGTGACCAAGGGAATGAAGAAAGTGACCAAGTGAAGGCTGGACGTGACCAAGGGAAAGCAGGAAGTGACCAAGGGAAGGCAGGAGGTGACCAAGTGAAGGCAGGACGTGACCAAGGGTAGGGAAGGCTGGACGTGACCAAGGGAAGGCAGGAAGTGGCCAAGGGAAGGCAGGACGTGACCAATGGGAGGCAGGAAGTGACCAAGGGAAGGTAGAACGTGACCAAGGGAATGAAGGAAGTGACCAAGGGAAGGTAGGACGTGACCAAGGGAAGGCAGGACGTAACCAAGGAAATGAGTGATCAGACAAAGCATGAAAACGAATTATTTACGAAACTGACTAAGCAATACAAGATACACTGGTCTTTGGGCAAGTTGATACAAACAAAAGAATTAGCAGATCCCAGAGGGAATCAAATGGCAGGGTTGTTTCCTTATATATGTCCTTGTTGCGGAATCCGAAAACCACATCAAATTATCATTTTTATGTGTAAACATACTGTTCCTGTTAACTTATTATTTCATAAGTCCGTACTTATAAGCGTACCTTCGACAAAATAAAACGTATGTTCTAAAAAAAATTCATTTTTGCCATGCAATGCTTGTATTACGATTCCTAATCGATATAACCATGGTGACTTATAAAATATTAAGTCCGTCTTTGTCGATAGATGAAAGTGAAAAGACATCAATATTTCAAAAATATCGCCGTATTTTTATTGAAATTCATTTCACGACTATCATTGTGTCAGCGTCAGGAAACAAATAACAAATATATGTTTATAAAATTGTCTGTTTAAACTGCTTTAACAAATTAGAACATATTATCATGTCTAGGACCCCCTTAGTCACTGAGAATAAACTAAGTTAGAATGTTACCGTCTCAACTCCTTATCCTAAGAGAATTTTCAATCTTTAATTCACTAGTTAAAAACGTACATCAATTATATAAATGATTATTCTTATACAGTTGCTATATTAAGCAGTCACTTCTCTTAAACCGCTAGTCAGTTAACTTTTGTTCTGTGCTCAACTTGTCTTAAGCAGCTGCTTACCTTAAACCGCTAGTCAGCTAACTTCTGTTCTGTGTTCAACTTGTCTTAAGCAGCTGCTTGCCTTAAACCGCTAGTCAGCTAACTTCTGTTCTGTGCTCAACTTGTCTTAAGCAGCCAACTGTCTAAAACCGCTAGTCAGTTAACTTCTGTTCTGTGTTCAACTTGTCTTAAGCAGCTGCTTGCCTTAAACCGCTAGTCAGTTAATCTTTGTTCTGTGCTCAACTTGTCTTAAGCAGCTGCTTGCCGTAAACCGCTAGTCAGTTAACTTCTGTTCTGTGTTCAACTTGTCTTAAGCAGCTGCTTGCCTTAAACCGCTAGTCAGTTAACTTCTGTTCTGTGCTCAACTTGTCTTAAGCAGCTGCTTGCCGTAAACCGCTAGTCAGCTAACTTCTGTTCTGTGTTCAACTTGTCTTAAGCAGCCAACTGTCTTAAAACGCTAGTCAGTTAACTTTTGTTCTGTGTTCAACTTAAAAAAGTACATCAATTATATAAATAATTATTCTTATACAGCTGCTATATTAAGCAGCCACTTATCTTAAACCGCTAGTCAGTTAACTTCTGTTCTGTGTTCAACTTGTCTTAAGCAGCCAACTGTCTTAAACCGCTAGTCAGCTAACTTCTGTTCTGTGTTCAACTTGTCTTAAGCAGCCAACTGTCTAAAACCGCTAGTCAGTTAACTTCTGTTCTGTGTTCAACTTGTCTTAAGCAGCTGCTTGCCTTAAACCGCTAGTCAGTTAACTTCTGTTCTGTGTTCAACTTGTCTTAAGCAGCTGCTTGCCTTAAACCGCTAGTCAGTTAACTTTTGTTCTGTGTTCAACTTGTCTTAAGCAGCTGCTTGCCTTAAACCGCTAGTCAGTTAATTTTTGTTCTGTGTTCAATTTGTCTTAAGCAGCCACCTGTCTAAAACCGCTAGTCAGTTAACTTCTGTTCTGTGTTCAACTTGTCTTAAGCAGCTGCTTGCCTTAAACCGCTAGTCAGTTAATTTTTGTTCTGTGTTCAATTTGTCTTAAGCAGCCACCTGTCTAAAACCGCTAGTCAGTTAACTTCTGTTCTGTGTTCAACATGTCTTAAGCAGCTGCTTGCCTTAAACCGCTAGTCAGTTAATTTTTGTTCTGTGTTCAATTTGTCTTAAGCAGCCACCTGTCTAAAACCGCTAGTCAGTTAACTTCTGTTCTGTGTTCAACTTGTCTTAAGCAGCTGCTTGCCTTAAACCGCTAGTCAGTGATTTTTGTTCTGTGTTCAACTTGTCTTAAGCAGCCAACTGTCTTAAACCGCTAGTCAGTTAACTTTTGTTCTGTCCTCAACTTGTCTTAAGCAGCTGCTTGCCTTAAACCGCTAGTCAGTGATTTTTGTTCTGTGTTCAACTTGTCTTAAGCAGCCAACTGTCTTAAACCGCTAGTCAGTTAACTTTTGTTCTGTGTTCAACTTGTCTTTAGCAGCTGCTTGCCTTAAACCGCTAGTCAGTTAATTTTTGTTCTGTGCTCAACTTGACTTAAGCAGCCGCCTATCTTAAACCGCTAGTCAGTTAACTTTTGTTCTGTGTTCAACTTGTCTTAAGCAGCTGCTTGCCTTAAACCGCTAGTCAGTTAATCTTTGTTCTGTGTTCAACTTGTCTTAAGCAGCCACTTGTCTTAAACCGCTAGTCAGTTATCTTCTGTTCTGTGTTCAACTTGTCTTAAGCAGCCACTTGTCTTAAGCTGTCAGACTGTGTGTTGCTTTATACCAGACTGACTGCGCACGTTCGATTTTAGTTTCTATATTTTTGCTTCGTCAAAACCTAGTTACAACATCAGATGTCTACTTGTACCGTTGTGTTATAACTTCGAAAATTGGACCATAAATATGTGTTCTTAATATACAAAAACGAGGTCTTGATCAAGCTTGTGGCTTTCTGTACGATCCTGTAAACTTATGCAGTGTATGTAATGCATAGTTGGAAATAAATATTGTTTAAACTAACAAAACAGTGAATAAACATACAGAATTAGCATAGCCATAATTATTAAGGAATCTTAATATTTCGTTCCTTGAAAATTCACACGATTTTACAGATAAAATGTGGTCTTCGCTAAGCCAATATTATATAAGCAAATGCGATTCATTTTACATATATAATCAATACAGCAACAGATGGGAAGATATATTTTAAGTTTCCCAGGACAATATCGGAGATATGTGGCTACTAGAAGAAAGCGAGAGAGAGAGAAATAATAAGATAGAGAGATCAATTGAAATTCTATACCGCTGAATCAATTATTCATATTACATTTCAGGTAACTAGTTCAAATTCTAGCATGCTAACAATCAGTTGCTATAGCAATGATGGCTCTTATGTCTAAAGCTGGTAATGTTTGCTGTGATCAGTGCAGCCAGGAATTCTACTCTTTATTTTTTATTTTACTTTTACCAAACACGACATACACAGTTAAAATAAGCTGTTCTAATATGCTTCGGGAAATACGATGTTCTCGTTTACCTCTTGTTTTATTAAAATATCTGTTAGTATGAGCTTATTTAAACATTATTACTATAAGGCAAATTTTACTCGTTTTGTAACGGTTTCTACAAAAATATCTACATCCAGAACTGACCAACAAATAAAAAGAAAACTAGGGTCAAGAGAGTTTTCAGACATGCACGTCTTTGACCTGGCTTTAAAAACATACACTGTTCATCAGAGAAAACCGCATATCTATTTTTTTTTATCAAAATGTCATAATAATAAAATCATTCTTCTAAAGACCACCTTGAGTGAAACATGTGTCCCATAACCCAGGCATATACGCCATTATGTTCATTTTTTTAAAATTGAGTTAAAATTTACGATGATGTGGATGATGGAATATTAACTATTTCGCTTGGAAGGTCATTGATAGGGAATACATATAGCTTCCTGGTGAGTGACCTTAACTGATAAAGATTTTATAACAATTAATAAACAGGCAGACTACATTTATACCAAGCACACGTTAAAATAAATAATAAGCGGATACGGTAAAGTCAACATATATTACAATTTTAAAATAAAATATATAAAGAACACCTTCACGGTTCAAATAGTTCAATATATATATGCAAAAGCGTTGTTATTCATAACGCTATCGTTTAACCTATATTCATTCGTTAAATTGTTACATCAAGGTGAGTTCAATATAAAAATAGTATCTACTTACATAACAAAACACTCTGTATCATCCATGTGCCTATTGTTCCCCTGTCTATTGGTTCGTAACCTAGTGTATGAAACTTCATTCCTTTTTAATCTCATTTACATGTTTTTTCTCTGTTTTCACCTTTTAACACTGATCATTTAAACAATAAAACCGTTTGAAGTTGAACACTTTACGGTAGTTCTAAATTTAGCAGTTGATATCCCCGAAGCAAAAATTAAAATCAATTTAACCTGCAGGTTTTCACTCATTAATTATTGGTAATATCTAGCGAACGCAAATTAATACTAATATTGGTTTGAAGTATTTGTCTATTGATTATTGATAAGACCACAAAAATGTGTGTGATTTTCAAGTATTTAAGTCTTTTGAATTTCGCCGGACTAACTTGATTTATTTACATCAGTGGCTAAGCACAAGGTGACAAACAAGATGAAAAGCTTACTGGCGCAAACGATTTCAAATAATTATGCAATAGATATAAACCTGGGTAGTCTAGTTTAAAGGTGGTCAATTACATGTAAGCAGCATTTTATTTCAATTTTCAACTTTCGTGTTTATTAATGATTTATCTACGAAAAATAAACAATCGATTACTGTGATTACATAGAATTAGTGTTTACTGGTTGTCATTATCCGCCTTTAGTATGAATTTAAAGTATTGACAAGGCTCAGTATCTTGATTTCAAAATGATTTTAAGCACATGCGCCTTTAATATATTATGGGATGTTAATAGGTAAATTTGTAATTGTTGATGTATGTCTTAAACATGTGTATAATCTTTAATATTTACATTCATGTGTATACTTTGTACTTCTTAGCGCGATTCTCACATTAAATGGAGGTAAGTAATAAACAAATGAAATCCATGACACTTACATGGTACTAAAAACTTGTTTTTAAATTACACACCAGAAAAAGTTAAGTTTACTGTTGATGCAGTGTCACTACATATCAGCACGTAGTAATACTTTTTTACAAGTTACAACTTGTGCATGGGTTTGCATTCTACAAGCCTACAATAGTTAATAGCCTTATACAAAAAGAATATATATATATATATACCAATCATCTTACTTAAAACATAATTTCATTTTTAAATTAGTGGGAAAACTGATATAAAACACATGTATCGTACTTTATCATTCTACACAGAAATAAATCTATCATATAAAAGGGAGGTAGTTTCATATACAAACAAACACACGCACGCACGCACGAAAATTAACTTGGGTGCCCGTGACCTTGGATTTTTGCAAATTAAACAATGTCTTGAAATAGTGAATATTTATGCAAAGTTATTTGAACAACACAAGTACATAAAAAATGTTACAGACCGGACAAACAAATACCAAACATGTTCTCCAATGGTGGTGACTTCGACCTTGAAGATAGGGGTCAGGATCTTGCACATGATACAGCAACTCGTTATAAGGAACATTTGTGCCAAGTAATGCTAAAATCCTTTGATGAATGGCAGAGTTACGGACCGGACAAGAAACAGACCATGTTAACCTTTAACCTCTAAGTGTGGAATTGACCTTGGAGCTAGGGGCCTGAGTCTTACGCATGACACGTCGCCTCATTATGGTGAACATTTGGGCCAAGTAATTTCAAAATCCCTTGATGAATGGCCGAGTTACGCACCGAAAAAGAAGTGGACCATGTTAATCTTTAACGTCTAAGTGTGGAATTGACCTTGGAGCTAGGGGTCTGGGTCTTGCGCATGACACGTCGCCTCATTTTGTGCCAAGTAATTTCAAATCCCTTCTTCGATGGCAGATTTATGGATCGGACACAAAGTGTGACTGACGGAAGACGGACGGACGGACGGAGGACAACGGAAGGACGCAGCCTATTTCTTGCAAGAAAGATAGGATTTTCCCGTGCTTTTTCCCATAAAAACTCATCTTACACAAAGGGGTGTAACATGACTCACGTGCTGTATTTTAGGGATGAATGCGTAAATTCATTTACTACCGTATGATAAAATAGTTCTTAAAAGAAAAACCTTTCTTTATATATTCTACAAATTGAAGAATGTGGCATGCAAGTAAAAGAATCTATCACTAGCTGAAGGTACGTGTGGAAATATCTGGCTCTTGGGTAACTGTTTTGCGGTAACTCGGCAATCTAGGCAGAGCCTCGTTACCGCCAAAAAAAAAACAGTTATTCTCAAGCCGAATTCTACCATCTGCACCTACCACCAGTGAAAGAATCTTATATGAATGTATCACATTACTATACAGACCGCAAATGCATATGTAAGCACAGTTAAAAGCACCATCACACAATAAAAAGTTAAAATCACCGGAAATATATATATAAAAAAAGCACCGAACGATTTTTACTGGTTAATACCGCTTAAGCCGGTGCTAGGGGGCGTGGGCAGTGTTGCATTTTCCATTACTGCTTGTGAACAGACACAATCAATTCGAATTTGCAATTTTCATTGTTTGTTTCTTCTCGGTGCTTCCGAGGGATCTACTTTTCAGGCATATGTATGTTTTTGACAACACAGAAAATAACGCGAGACGACCTTCAGCTTTTTCAGGCTAAACTTGAAAACGAGGTCAAGCGCAGGGGTCGCCCCGTCTAAATGTATGCTCGTGGACTTCTTTTTTTTTTTTTTTTTTTTTTTTTTTCTACTTTTCACTTGAAATACCTGGGCTTTAGCTAGACATGTCAGCTTTTTATCTACGAAAACATATTTGAACCCGGAATAAACACAAATCACACAGGGGTCCGTAACGGAGCAAGAGTATATGGATTTTTGGAACATCATCAAATCGTTCGAAAGGTCCATTTTGATGTTGTCTGAAGGAGTCATTATATGCCTCGGACGTAAGATTTTTCCGTATTTGAGAGCTGCAGACCTAGACATTTCCGAAATGTTTTCAAGATTTCGTGTAATAATGTTGATTCTAAAGAAGCGCGAAAGACACTTGTACGTTTTACTACGTTATGGCAACGGAAAGGATATCACTGTATAATTATATGGGTAAGATTATAGCAACATCGAGAGACAACAATAGCGTTCCACATTAAACCGTCTGTCGATCAGGTACAACCGATCTTGTATTTAATTTAGGACAATTACAAAATATATGTACCTATTTAAAGGTTTCTGTGAAACTCGCTTCTTAAAAATGTTTGAAAAAAATCTGCTCAAATGTGCAGATTTGGTACAAAGCATATTATATACCATGTCGTATCAACAAAGAAATGAATTAAGAATTCAAACTGTTACCTTTCTCCAAATCTGAAATGTTTAAAAGCCATTTTCCTAATCCTAGCATAAAACTGAATACAACAGTATTGTCATTTTGTGATGAGGTATTTTCCGAAAATGTGATTGATTTTTGTAAACAAGGTAAATATAAATCCAATTTACTAGAAAACAAGTACCTTTTAAAAAAAGCTACACGGCCGCATTGGTCAGTGCACACTTTAAGCTACGAAACGTGCATGCACTCTGCACTTTAACATACAATCGGGTATTTATAAAGCAAAACAAAATGTAGTTTTTAAAGTAAAGTTTTTACTTTTTTATACATATAGATATGGAAGAGCATTAGTGCCAGGTGTATGTTATTTATTAATTCAAAATTTTGAGTTACTAACTCGAAATGTCGAGTTTCTAAGTCGAAATGTTGAGTTACTAGGTCGAAATTTCGAGTTACGTATCTCGAAATTTCGAGTTACTAAGTCGTAATTTCTAGGTAAGTATCTTGAAATTTCGACTTTGTAATTTGAAAATTCGAGTTACTATGATTGTTTACGTTGATGTATAGGTCCTGGCCAAGATTATGTACCTGGTGTATCCATCGGCTAGCCCTGCAGGGTCAGATGATTAAGATGACCGGACAGTGTTTGCTCATAGAAAATATCACTATTTAAACCATGTTTGTTTATTGATTTTGTTGGGTTTAACATCACACCGACACAATTATAGGTCATATGGCGACTTCCCAGCTTTTATGTTGGAGGGAGACCCCAGGTGCCTAAACCATGTTTAAGTCTGGAAGGTTTTCGACCTAGTTCGAGCCCATATGGCAATGAAATATGGACATACCATAAATGAACGTGTAGTTATGAGTCTGACCAAGACCAGGTACTTTGACGGATCTAGATTTTGAGGAGAGGTCATAGAAGGTGACCGGGAAGTATTCAAACTTAAGTATTTCACTATTTTGACCATATGTGGAAGGTTACGACCAAGTTCGAACCCCTACCACTGAATATGTAAATGAAGGTACATATCATGGATACAGCTTGAAATCTGGAGTAGCTCAAATCTGGAGGGGCTATGGTAGGTCATACATTGATGTATGGTAATATATGTTTACGTCACCACATGTTGGGTACAATATGGATGTGTAGACTTCAAAGAGACAAAAGTCGTCCATTACATTTTTGGCCTTTGACAGACGGACAGACGATTAAATTTTGCGGATAAAAGGGCAAGACAGTAACTCGAAATTTTGTGTTATTAACTCAAAGTTTCGAGTTAGGTAACTCGAAATTTACAGTTAGTAATCCGAAATTTCGACTTATTAACTCGAAATTTAGAGGTACTATCTTAAAATTTCGACTTTGTAACTCGAAATTTTTCGACTTACGTAACTCGAAATTTCGAGTTACAAAGTCGAAATTTCGAGTTGATAAAAATACGCACCTGGCACTAATGCTCTTCCGCATTATGTAGAACCTATTTTACAGAACATATTTGACACCATAAAAATTACATTAATTATAATCTAGGAAACGTTGACAAAGAAGGCTAAAAAGGGGGGGGGGGGGGGGGAAGGGGCGAAAAATCCATTTTTGAAATCGTCAAGGGATATGAAATTACCAAAATGGGGACGAGTTGACAGTGGGGAAGAGTTGACTAGGGGACGAGTTGACTGTAAATCGTTTCCGTATCAGAGTGGCAGAGCTAAACTCTGTCACAGAGGATTCAGGTTTATGACGTTTTAAAATTTACAGGCTATTTCCACAGAAGCCTTGTAACGGATTATACTGTCTAACAATACAGCTCAGAGCACCTGCAAACCCCTTAAGAAAATATAATTTATTCCATTCGGAAACCTGTGGAATTTTTGTTTTACCAATCAAAATGCAGTTTTAATCCGCTTTTACCTTCACCCCAGATATAAACAGGAAGAAAAGATAAAAAGAAAATCAATACCGGCCTGCGGCCGGAAGAAAAAAGAATTTTATTCTTGGTAACCAGATACAGTGTATATGCTCTGACGACCGTATAAAGAGTCAGTCTTAAGTAAAAACGATAAAATGTGAGATAAATGACAACTTTATCATTTGATAAATGCATGCCGTGAACACATAGAAAGATAAATAGATAGATAGATAGATAGATAGATTTCGGCATATCACAAATGTACATACATGTTTAAAACAAACATAATGCATATATAATACAGATTGTTAAATGTATACACAAGTGTTGGACCATGTTATGCACATCAATACCAAGGATAACATAAAAATGGGAAAAGTTATTATCCCCTATTTCCATTGTGGTCCTTGACATTGATGGCACAACATAGAAAGACATGATTATTTAAATGGAAAGACTCAGTGGTGTCACACTTATATAATATCACAGACCCAGCTTACAACAATAAAATTATGGAAATAATGAGCAGCACATACTAACCACATCATAAAAAGACTAAAAATTAAAAGTAATATACTGTATTAACTTATCTGAACATTTAACATTTAAATCAAAGGCCTGAAGGGCCTGAGAGTCGGCTAATGATTGATGTACTGGTAGTATAGTCTACCAGTTTCAGTTTGTTTTTACTTTTTCCCCCAACTAAACAGAGATTTTGTTACAATAAATGAAATGAACATTCAGTCGGTGCCTAGTAAAACTTTGACTGACATTATGCAAGTATTTAAACCCGATATATTTCTCTAAAATTGAAGAGTGGTTTGCAGAAATAAAAATGTTGAAAGTACAAACTACAATTTGACAGCTGACACGAAGATACTGCCCATGACTATATATATTTTTCCAGTAAACATTTGCCTCCGGCATTGCCAAAAGAGGCAATTATCAGCTGGTATATATTCGCACATGATAAAATTTGAATATGACAATTTATATATTAAAATTTTACAGCGCGGACTGCCACATACAATTTGTAACGGATGGACGAAAGAACTGTTCAGATATTTTACAGATCATCGGCCTGGCGATAACCGTGTCATATATTATGTATTGTTATATCATATTATAAGTGATGTCAATTTAAAGTATACTTACTTTTGCGTTTTGAGATACATGTATGTAAATGTTGCTGAGTGTCAATATATAGTGTAACCGATATTAATAAATGCAGTTCTTTTTTTTTTAGTTAAAACCATCATCCAGACCTGTTAACCCCTTCAAAATCATGTCTGTAATCCCGAAGTCCATGTACTTTCAATTATTCATTTTGATTCATGTAGACAGACAGGCCCAGACTGGGCTGAAAAATGTTTGAGCCATTTTTACGTGGTCGGTAGCAGGGTGGGTGTGGGGAGGGGTGTTTCTCCCCGCTTTAAATTGCAGTCAGATTTTGAAATGGGCATTGTGGCAGGTGGTAAAAGGGCAAATGTATCAAACTGTAAAGTGGCAATATGGGGGAAGGGCGTGGGAGGATACCCCCTCCTGCAAGTAGGGTTTGGGGTATCACCACAAGAAATTTTTGAATATGTAGACCCTTGATACAGCCTTTGGTGCCATTTCTAACTAAAACTTTTATGTTTCAACTTCTAAATATTACCTAGATTCTTTTTAGTATTACAATATCCAAAGTATAAATGACTGTCACTTTATCTTTTTACTTTCAGATCATGCCTCAGGACTAGAATAAGAGTCTGATATAGATTCTATGTAGGTGTTATAAAAATAAATTCTAGAATCATTTCTGTTACAATAATATCTATCATGTATATTACTTGACTGTTAAAATTTCATAACACAGCTCGATATTTACCCAAAATATTATATCCGGATACGATTACACTTTTCCAAATCTCCAGTTTCAACAATATGTTTTACAAATTGTGATGATACGAAGACATTTAGCAGCAGTTAGCAGTATCTGACATTGAAGTTTACGGTTAAATTACCTCTTATTTAAATCTTTTCATAAAAAAGTTGTTTCGTTTCGTCAAAGCAGCCAAACATAGACGATCTACTTTCGATTTCAAAAACTACAAGAAAATACAATCTAATGTTTCGCCGATTTGTTTATTTCTCGAAAAATAAGAAATAAAATCATTTTTAATATCAGTAGTAATTAAACAAACCAGTAAGAGCTTCTTCTTCCGATAATTTATCCGCTTACTGACTGCAAAATTCAACCCACGCAAAGTCGTAGAAGCGTTGTTATAAACAGGTCACGCGTGTTCGCCGACAAGTGTCCAGAATATAGTTAGGATTCATCCGCGAAGTCTCGCGGAAGAATTAACGTACTGCACATATCTTATTCGGGTCATTTAAAATGAAGCTGTCATAATTTAATTTCATCGATGTGGTAAACTCTTTGATAAGAGACATCCCAATGCTTTCAGAGGTACCCGACTCAATAAAATACTAGCTGTATGTTGTGGAACTATATTTTGTCTTTCGCTGGATGTTACGCAGGCTTGGTGAGCCTGCGCAATTCATAAAATGCACAGCGCAATAAATTTGTTATTTGCGCAATGATTTTAAAGATTATTTTTTGAAACGGACAGGGTAACAAATGGATAATTTGGCTAATAAGTTAATATGCAGTTTTTATTTGAATTTGTGAACATCTTATTTGCTATTTTGTGACAAAAGGGCACAAAATTCGTCACCATAATCATATGCGCAAATGTATTACCAAATCCTGCAGAATCGTTATGCGTGTTTATGCTTAATGAGTTACCGCGGAAGAAAATACGTGGCTTTATCCGAGTTTTGCACAATTACAAGTCATAAATTTGACAGATTACATCGTATATTGTCATAGCAAATAGGATTGACATAACTGAACTTCATTCGACCAATGAACTCTTTGAAATTAGAGATAATCTAATGGAACTACATCGCTTCGCTGTGTTGTGAGGCCATTTAATAAGAATGAGAAATCGGGCGATAGCAAGGACTCGTCAAACGCTTGAAAGCGTTTAGCCGACTCAAAAAAGCAGTTCGATCTTTGAAGTGTAAAATACAAAAAATTTAAGCCAACAACTGATTTTTGACAGCAGCTGTCTTAAACTGTTTAAAAGCTGTAATGCTGCGTATTTGGAGGGGTAACATATTCCAAAGGGTACAATCCTGATATGCAAAAGACTTCTTACAAAACCCTTTAACTTTAGGAATACAGAAACAGCCACTGTCACTAAAATTTAGCTTAGATAAACTTAGATAAATCAGGCTGGGGACTAAATCGTGTGTTATGGCTATGCATGGAGTAAACAGGGTTAAAATGTTCTCCCAAATATTCCGGTGCCATACCTGATTTAACCTTAAAATGATGACATAATATGATTTGGTCAACCCTTTTTTCAACTAGCAACCATTTTAAATATTTGAACTGGTCTAGACCTATGGTATGAGCCACTGGATCCATATTCAAAACAAATCTTATCAGTTTGTTTTGGGTTGTCTGAAGACTATTTTTCAGATATTGTGTCAGACCCTGATTCCAGAAGGACCAGGCATAGTCAAAGTGACACTGATAACTTTCTGGTATGCTGTGTTTAAATTCACGTTTTCTATATAAAAACTTTAATCTAGCATTGGCTTATGTGTAAATGTTGAGTTCTGCTCAACCCGGGGCTAGAGGGCGTGGACGGTAGCATGCATTTCCACTACCGTCCATGAACAGGCTCAATCAAACCGAGCCTGCAACATGTTCGTTTTTGTTGTGTTGAGCGACCTGTGGAGTTTCCACTTTTTCTATTTTACTAATTACTGACCTAGTCATAGACTCACTAGTTAAGCTTTGGTCGAAAGTGGCACCAAGATACTTGACAGATTGAACAACATCTATGACCTTACCATAGCAAGTTATATTCATATTGGTTTGAGTCCTTAGTTTGGGTTTAGATCCAAATAAAATGGACTCTGTTTTGCCTAAATGCAAAGATAATTTGTTACCTATAAGCCACTCACTGGCTGTTTCCAGTTCTCTGGTAAGCACAGACTCAATTTGACTTTTGCTTTTACCTGTTACCAATATGCCAGAGTCATCAGCATGTAATAGCAGTTTCTGTTTTACCACTGCTGACATGTCATTCACATAGATTAAAAATAAAAGAGGTCCAATTATGGACCCTTGCGGAACACCACATGTCATACTAGAAAAGAAGATAAAATACCTGATACATCAACCAATTGATGTCTGTCACACAGATAAGACCTAAAGCATCTAATGGCATCATCACTTAACCCGAGGGATTCTAATTTCATTAGTAAAATACCATGGTCAACAGTGTCAAAAGTCTTTGCTGATCAAGAAGTACCATTTCTACCATATGACCCTTATTCATCTGGAAACGTATAAAGTCGGATAAGCGTACGAGACATGTATCAGTCGAAAAACCTTGCCTGAAGCCAGACTGAAAACTATAAAGCATTTTTTATCATTAAGATAAGCTTTAAGTTGATCATACATTACTTTTTCAAAAATATTTGAAATGATACTTAGAATAGACACTAGGCGGTAGTTGTCAACTTCTGTTTTGTCATTTTTCTTAAATAATGGTACAACCCGAGCAGACTTCAGACCATCTGGCACTACACCTTGAATAACTGACAAATTAATAAAATGAGTAAGAGGACTTGCTATAATAGACACACTGTCTCGAACAAAACGAGCAGGTATTTGGTCTAAGCCAGTAGTTTTATTGGCACTAAGCTTATTTAAATATTTTTAAAACACTGTTGTCAGAAACCACTGAAAAGGAATAACTATTAGGTTTATCACCTTTATCTCTATAAAAACTTGAAAGAAATTTCTTTCCAAACGTATTATAGCACTGTGGAAGCTTCTCAATAAGTTTAGAAGCAATAGTTGTGTAAAAAGTATTAAATGTTTCAGCTACTTTCAGTTTGTTAGAACAGACTTCACCATCCACTTTCAAACCTATGTTATTAGAAACAGACTGTCCTTTCTTGGAAGGGAGACCAAGATATTTTAAAGTCTTCCACAGAGTTTTTGAGTCAGACTTATTTTTTAAGCTGATCACTGAAATATTTCTATTTAGCCACATGAATAAGAGACTGAACTTTATATCTAGACTATGTGATGACTTCAGCTAAAATCCATTGTCCCATTAGGCTTTTAATTTTACGTAAAAACAGATAAAACAGCTGACTAAACAAAGAATCTGCATAATTAAATAGTTAGAAAAACACTACTTTCAATTTTACACATGACTTAATACAGTCATAGCTACAAAGAGAGGTAATCAGAATAAAAGACTCAATATTAATATCTGCTATGTTAATCTTATCTTAAATCCTACGGCAGAAATATGAAACATTTTTCATAAATTTTGTATGCATAGCTTGGCAAATCCCAAGAATGGAATGATGTCATATGAACCTTTCCTTCAGCCTATTCAATTCCAGTGAAACTATTATATAATAACATGACCAGCAACTAATTTTTCAGTAAGCGCGTTAATATCCTAAAAAAAATATTAAGTAACGACTCAAAATTCAAAACCATGAAATATCGAGTAATTTTCTAAATAAAGGGAGGTAATTCAGAACATGTCAGTTTACTGTTGCGCGTGCTTCATTTTACACCATATACAATAATTCCTTAGGTTAAATTACTGAGAAACACTATTTGTTTTTGCAACAATCTATCTAATCAAGAACAATCGGTACCGCTTGAAATCTTAAGGTCCCGGAAGAACGCCCCATGTTAGGCTACAGTCGCATGGAAAGTCTCTTTTTAAAGGGCGCGAAGGTTTAAATCGTTGCATTGAGATGTTATGAAGTAAACAAATCAGTTCTGTACCAAAACTACCTGTTCACACTACTACTACAACGGTTGTCACATTTTCAGGCATGCACGGCGCCGGACCCCCGGACACCCCCGCCCCCTAGAAAATCCCAAATAAAGAAAGAAGAGAAGAAGGGTAATTCATATTTATGTTAATTATCTCAAAGAAACTAAGAATTTTACCTTTAAGAAAACTTAATTTTATAATTTTTCCCACACTTAACAGGTTAGTCCTTAAAACTGTGACAACAAGCACACCATCGAATTATTTAGTGTATAAAGACACATGTTCGCATAGCTGGAACGATTAATACGTATTAGCCAGACCTTCCTGGTCTTAGTGAGGGATCGGTCAGACCCCCTCTGAGAAAATTGGCTGGATCCGCGAATGTCAGGTAAGCCTGTAGCAACTATGTTTACATAGACATTTTCAACAATATAGTTATTACGATTTTAATGCATAAAATCGTGAAAAAATACATGACACGATTATTTTCAAGTCCTTTATCCATAATTCAATAACCACTGACTGGGCCGCAACAAGATGTAAGTGAAGTGAATGAAGACAGCGGTTATTTTTCAAAGTATTAAAGCTGCAATAATGGGAACAACTGATGGTAATATTAAACCTATCTGAAGATATGATATTAATCGTGTAGCCTTAACGTTCATAAACTGGGATGATATTTACTGAACTGTAATTTATCATATTTACATAGTGTTTGCATAAGAATAAAGAATTTTTACCTGCGCAAAATACTTCAACAAAGAGACGAGCCACTCCACTTGCTACGCTTTTTGTTCTTTGCACGAAGTAGGGAAGTTGATGCATGGCAGAAGAATAAGTAAATAATTGTAAACAAAAAGTAACAAGAGCTGCGCAAAGCGGGACAATATACGCCCGAAGTTCTAGATCACAGGAGTTAAAGAAAACGTTTTTGTAAGTGTGTTTGTATAGGGATGTAATGTGACGGTGGATAGGGTATTGGGGCGTATGGTTGATGCTGGTGATGGAGTACCAAGGTAACAGAAACTAACCTATACATTTGACATAAAAACCTGCATGCAATGGAATACTTAATACTGGTGGCGGGGGTGGGGGGGGGGGGGGGGGGTAGGGGTGGATCGGAGCGAGGTCGAGCAATTATTCTGATGGATTTTTTTGCAGGCTTCAAAAATAAAAATGGAGTTTTGGGGGAGGAAGGGGGCAATAGGGGCAGTAAGGGTGGATTGGGGTAGTAATGTGGATTGTTCTCAAATCCACTCATCACACCACCTATATTCCAAGTTCAAACCTAATCAGTTTTCAAGTTGTACTTCAAACACAAAATACGAAGGACAGATTAAGTCCCAAATTTTGAGCTTGGCCATTGACCTAACGACCAAGTCTATGCGCTCTGTATATTTTCTCATCACCACTTACCTATATGCCAAGCTTGAAGTCAATACCTTTAATGGCTTTTAAGTTATGCTCTTGACACAAAGTATGACCGACACCGGTTTACGGGGGATAAGTATGCAATGAAAAATGTTGGTCTGTGCATTTTGTTGCCACATACATCATAAGTGCATTTGTTAAAATTGCAAAACTAAAACATATTATTTACTGTTTTTGTCCTTTGTTTAAAGGCGGCAAGCTCATTTAAACAACTTTTATGACATTATTCGTTTTTAGTGTACAGTCTAACCTGTACTAACGGTCACCTCCGATCAGCGGTCACCTCCGTTCAGCGGCCATTTTATGACGCCCCCGACGGATTTTCCTATATTTTATCACTTTATTCAGCGGCCACCTGCCGTCCGCGGCCAGCGGCCACCAAAATTGCATCCCGACCGCCGTATTTGACCCCTTTCAGCGGCCATTTTTCTTTCAAAATCAATTATTTTTAAGCAATAATCGCCGAAGATACCCGATTTTTGAGAAGCACGTGATTGCTAAGTTTCGCGTGACTTCACCACAAGAACGACAAAATGACATGAGCTTCTCAATTAAAACTGATAACCAAAGGTGTAATCCCCTTTTTGTTATGATCAAATGGCCAGTAATTATCGGCAATTAGCGTGTCACCTCGGGTCAATTTTGTTGTTCACAGTTTGACCTCGGTTAAAGATAATACTCGATAACTAACTAGTAGTATAATATTTGTGATTTTTCATACTTCTGTCATCAAAATACTATTAAATTTATACGAAATTAATTGTGTTTGAAAAAAAATATAAACCACTCCATCTTTTACCGAACGTAACGGCAATCGTAGATTTTAGCGTAGACAATAAGCGCGGAGAGTAGCTTCCCTTACCAAAATGGCGAAAATTGTAAACAAACTTGTTGTGGCGAAGTTGGAAAATTGTCTGTAACAATTTTTGTAGTAAAACAATCACGCCGAAGTTTTAGATTGCTAAGAAGACCATTCGTATTGCGAAGGCAAATGCACGTCATTGTATCCTGGTAAAATAATAATGGGAAACCCCCCAAAAATGGGCCTAAAGGCTAAACTGACCAGAAGTCTGAAAAATACATATATTGGCTGCACCTCCGATCAGCGGTCACCTGGCTTTAGCGGCCAAATTGTCTGCTTCCCTTGGCTGGCTGCTTAAGACAGGTTAGACTGTATTCTGTTAGAAACTTATTTAATGAACAAAAAGACCCGTTACCTAGAGTTATATCCCTATTAGAAATGTATGTTGTTGTTTTTTTTTTTTGTTTTGTTTTTTTGTTGCGTTTGTTGTTTTTTGTGTGTGAAATTTTGTAACTATTCCCCTTTAATATAAAAGTATTCGGAGGTGAACTATTTCATTTGATGTCGATATAATTTCTTGTTTTACATTTTACTTTACTAATCTTGACCAAAAGGTAATTTTTAAAACAGTGTGAAGCTTCACAATTCATTCCTGGTTGCACAACCAACATAGTAAAGGGAGGTAATATTAAGTTTAGAAACTTTTTCTAACGAATTTCGGCTAAACATATATTTACAAATGTTAATCATTGACAAATATAATTTAATAGTTCTCATATTCATATTATTTCTGAGGCAAAGTATGTTTATTGAAATAATACATATGCTAAAATAACTCTCTCTTTGTTGGGAAACCAGGATAGGGAAGTCAATTTTTTAAAGTGCTTCCAAAGAAAATCGAACAAGTATTAAACATTCAATGAACACAAATAAGCATAAATGATCATTTGTTAGACTTTCGATCAAATCCGTTACTTGATCAAAATCTGATCAACCGCCTTTAATGTCCGAAAGTGTAAGCTTAAACCGGTGCTAGGGGGGCGTGATATGTGTTGCACATTTAATTACCTCTCATGAACTGACGCAATAAACCCGAGTCTGCTATTCTTCTTCTTGGTTGCATTCTTTGCTTCCAAAGGATCTTTTTACAGATTTTTTTAAAAAATAGAAATTTTATATGAAATAAAGTCTGCTTTGTTTTGTTCTGTTCATTAACAGCGCCTACCATATCAATATCCTTTTATTTGGTCAAGTGCAAGACAGGACAAAACGTTTCCTCGAAACCTTTTGTCAAAGTTTTCTATGAAACTTACAAATGTTATATCCTACTTAAATGTGCATTTTATAATTTATATCCTATTTAAAAGTGCATGTAGTACTATGTCAAAAATTATTTACCAAGTCAAAACATCCTATTATAATAATATGTTCTTATGATAATTAGTAAAGATATAAGTTACAAAAGAGTTAAAATGAAATGAAATATTACCTTTCTCCAACTTTAAAACTTGTCATGTTTTTCTAATCCTATCAAAGAAACACACTCGTATAATATTGCTGAGTCCAAGAAGGCAAATTCATAACAAAAATGAATATGTTAAGTACCTGTCACAATTAGCATAATAGATAGGGTGAAATAAACAAAAACACGCGTATACGTATTCACTGATACTACTACAATTATATGAGCCGCGCCATGTGAAAACCAACATAGTGCATATGCGACAAGCATGGATCCAGACCAGCCTGCGCGCAGGATCCATGCTGTTCGCTTTCAAACCCTATTGCAATTCATTTCATTTTAATATACCCATGTTATATAGATATTAGAAGAAAATACATTAAGAAGTACTATTATAATAGACCATCGATGTACAAATTTATTGAACTTATTACTACAAATAAAAAGAGCATATTATTAAATCTTGCAAAGTATATTAAAGAATCTGTTAAAACTAGAAATATGATTATGAATGCTAACAATTAATATTAACATATGCGTCTTCTATTAGCAACTTTAAGGACACATTTAAGCCTACTTGTTGATAGAATTATTATAAGTATATTATGAATGTTATATTATAACTGTTTATCCTCCATAATTAAACATTACTATTTGTTGTATAATTATTATATTATTCATAATTATCATATGTTTGAAAGATCATGTTAACGTGACACTGTATTATCATAATATGTTGTTTATTATGCATGACGATGTACCAAGTACACGGCATAAATAAAATTCTGTTCTGCAATTTGAGAAACCGTTTGCAAACAGCACGGATCCTAACCAGACTGCGTTGATGCGCAGGCTGGTCTGAATCCATGCTGGTCGCAAATGCACTATGTCGGTTTTCTCATGGCGCGGTTCATATTATAGTTGGCAAAGATACATATGAAGTAGAAATAAGGCTATGCAAATATATAATTATTTATATACAATTTATTTGTTGCATTTTAAACCATTGTACATTTACCGTAAACTGTCGTGGGTTCGAAACCTCGCCATAGATGTAGACTTCTTTCATGAGATAAAACCAACAAGCTGGTTTATGTAAGATCGGAGGTCCTACAGATGTACCCACTATTGTCTGCAATAGTGCATGTAAGAGATCTAAGATCTTTCTCTACCATCACAAGTTTGTAAGTAATCATATGATCTCCATTGTGTCAGTTTGACTAAGAACAAAAATAAATGAATGCCCCTCTCAATGCAATTGTCACAGGTAGAGAAAAATGTGCAGCCAGACCGGGACTCGAACCCAGGGCCTTGGAATACCGTTCCGATGGTCTACTGACTGAGCTACCCGGCCGCCTACACACTTTCTCCCAGTTTTACTATTCAAAGTCTATACCGCGACACATTTCCCTACTATTTTTGAAATTCGTCCTCGAATTTCAGCGGGTACTTTATATATAAGCCATTACAGGCGTCGGATATTAACCAGTGTAATGCCGTCACAGCCCAACGTTTGGCGCCAAATGTCACAGGGTGAGAAAAATGTGCAGCCAGAACGGGACTCGAACCCGGGGTTTTAGAATACCGTTCAGATGCTCTACCAACTGAGCTTCCCGGTCGCCTAAACACTTTCTCCCCGTTTTACTATTCAAGTTCTATACCGTGACATAATGATGCTTTCAAGTCTCCAACTAAAAAGGAGGGAGTTTCTACAAATACCTAAAATACTAAAATAAGGGCATTTTAAACGGGTTATTACCAGATATCATCACTTTAGCGCAAAAAGTGAGTAAGTCCTTCTTTAAGTCAATGGAGTTATTCACTTTTTGCACTGAGGTGACGATATGTACATATATATAGAAAGTTGTTGGGATGAACGGCTAAAAATGCGGGATCTATTCCTTGCCACTAAAGTCGTCATTATTTGTGCATTGTGGTGGCCGTCAAGCACTGATGGAATAAATACTACTACGTATGCTTTCTCTCGGAAAAGCGCGTCAGTGACCTGCGTAATATGCAACTGTTGAACAATAACCGTGGGTGAATGATCCGCCGCAATGATCTAATTTCGAACAGTATCCGCATTAGTTAATGGCAGGTATTGCAAGTCATATTTTGTTAAAAAATGATGGGCCAAGTTAAAAATTTCGATAAAGCCCGAGTTCGATATGTGTAATGATTTATTACTGCAATCCATGCTAGAACACATGTTGTAAAGTAAATAATGTACTGCAACATACCACCTTCTCTTAGAAGTTGCGATATGTAAGATGGTCCCTAGCTTGTCAACTGCTTATTGGACACTAAAGCAAGGTAGATATGGTAATCGCCATTTCAAGCAAACATCCTATAGGCTGATCACTACCAAATAGAATGTAAGCCTCCGCAGGTCTAGTCACAAGTAGTCCAAATATAAATAGTACTAATCTTTTTTCCTTTCCTAGTGCAATTTCTCGGCAGCAACGTGCTTACTTTTACCCTACCGCGTTTCAGTATGTATCACTTTGCATTCTAATGAAATCGGCATGTTTCTATTGCCTGCTAGATAAAAATGGCGGCGTAAGAATTTAATGTCACGAAAAGAGAAATTGAAAGAAGCGAAAAGTAGTAAAATCAGCGGGTTGTATTTAACGAACTGTAGTTTTCTTATATAAAAGTTAACACCCCCTTTTCTTTTTGTTTTTCTAAAGTAGTGATCTAGTTCTTTATGGGAATATAAGTCTCTGAAAATCTGATATGCTAGAAAATGTCGAAACACCGTTATGAAGTGAGTGGATTTTATATGAAATAAAGAACAGCTGGATTTAGTGGTGTTCAGCCTATAAGGGGCAATACATGTTATTTTCTGAAACCCCTCGAAAATGAATGGAAATGCCATTAATCTATTCTTTATGATGTAAAACGGTAACAAATGGCTGAAAACGCTTAAATTTCTTGTGTTTTTGGAATTTAGATCGAATTTTCGACCAGGTGGCACTATTTTGGTTCGTTTTAGGACCTAGTAAATGTCTTTTCTCGCATTTTAGCACTTCAGTTGTCTAAATAATATTGAAATTAGCATGTTTCTGAATGAAAATGACAAACATCGTAACGATTAAATGGGTGTTAAATGTAAATTCCACGAATAAGGTAAAATTAATTGAAATATTGCTTGCACAGGGCTAAATTTTGCATATTTTTGGGGATGGGGGTGACCTGTAATGAATTGTCATTTCTCTACATTTTCTCAATATTTTGCACCAAAACAAAGCAGAATCATTGTGAAATATGTGTACCTTGAGAATGAATGCAAATTCATGGAAAAATCAAACAAAAAAAATTCTCTTATAGGCTCATCACTACCAAATAGAATGTAAGCCTCCGCAGGTCTAGTCACAAGTAGTCCAAATATAAATAGTACTAATCTTTTTTCCTTTCCTAGTGCATTTTCTCGGCAGCAACGTGCTTACTTTTACCCTACCGCGTTTCAGTATGTATCACTTTGCATTCTAATGAAATCGGAATGTTTCTATTGCCTGCTAGATAAAAATGGCGGCGTAAGAATTTAATGTCACGAAAAGAGAAATTGAAAGAAGCGAAAAGTAGTAAAATCAGCGGGTTGTATTTAACGAACTGTAGTTTTCTTATATAAAAGTTAACACCCCCTTTTCTTTTTGTTTTTCTAAAGTAGCGATCTAGTTCTTTATGGGAATATAAGTCTCTGAAAATCTGATATGCTAGAAAATGTCGAAACACCGTTATGAAGTGAGTGGATTTTATATGAAATAAAGAACAGCTAGATTTAGTGGTGTTCAGCCTATACCGAATACCAACCGGAAGTCAAGACGGACCGGAAGTCGAGACGGACCAGAATAAGGACTGCTGTCGCATGTTTCTTTGGAATGATATTTTGTTGTGGTTTCATTTCTACATACACATTAACTTTACATTAAACCGAGTTAACTTTACCTTATGAGGATCTAGTTAAAAATATTTATCTGTTAAACGATAAATTTTGCCAAATTATAATTACTGATGCAGACCTTTTTTCATAGATTATACGGTTTTCCCAATGTCATATACAAACACATGTGCGTTACAAATATATATAAAATTCTGTATAATAGGAGATAATCGTTTTTTCAAGTTAAAATGACTTCAATGGGCCGACTATGAAAGAAGACTTTAGTTTAACGTGATTTTTTTCATATATATGCAACACTCGAATATGTCAAACAATGCTGGTGATATATGACATGAACCTGATCCAGTGGCCTTTTGATAATGATTATTTCGTCACATGTCTTATTCATTATATTAGTATCCTATTTTATGTAACGGTACATTTTAACAAACAGGATTTCCGTAAATAAATGATGAAATAGCATATATAACCAAGTGAGGATTTCCTTTATATCTTAAATAGCGGAGAGTGCTTTTAGATTTATTTATGGTGGGGCCGTGTCGCTATGTTGGCATAACTCGCGGCCACATCCATTTTTAAACATAACTGTATTATTTACCTTGAAGCAATAATATTTTTAAATTAAATAGGTCAGTTATGTAATTTAACTGTATATTAGCGGACACGGTCGTCCCGTGTTAACACTGTCTTACTATGAAATCAAAGGCCGTGAGTTCGAAACGCCCCCACCCCCCGCTCCTCAAGCTTAAATTAGGTGCTCTATACCTGGCATGTAAAAGAAAGAGTACAGAGTTTGGAACTGGAGCGACTGGGATTTTTTTTTCGCACCATCCTGCCACTAACATTACTTACAGTATTCTGGAGAATTTGCCCACATGGATTTCCGGCGGCGACTATAAATAAGTCCACAAACAAACAAATAAACCGATGCATTTAGGCCGAAAGCAGTACATCTCCTCTACGCGCTAATAGTATGTTATAGCTACAAAATTGCCTTATTGTAGGAACGTCTTAAGCACATTTGAAACTATTCAAACTTAGAGCTGTAAATTAAAGTGATATCACCAACCGCCGCCTCCGTCGTTACATCCACCCAGATGCAAGACTTATAGTTCTCGCCCTGCACACTGTCCCAACGTTATTACTATTGGGTGTCTTGTAATCATAGATGTTTGTTTGTACATAATTTTTTATAGCCGCCACCGGTAACCAATATGTGTGACTTTCAAGAAGACTGTTAGTACTGTTAGTAGGAGAAGAGTGCTATATACAGAAGACGCTCCTATTACAGAAGTTTCCCTGTTCTTTAGTATGTCAGGTGTAAAGCACTCGTACACGGGACTCTTATCCCAATATTAGTAATTTTAGTTGGAGGAGCAGGGGCTCAAACCCCTGGTTTTGTAGCCAGACAGTGTTACCATGGGACCATCGCGTCGGTTCTGTAATCATGGGGTCCATTTCAATCTATAAGGAGGTACTAGGGGATCGTTTGGTATGCATCACTTATAATTACCTCTCCTGAACAGATGCAGGCTGACTGCAAATTGTCTTGCTTGGTTATTTTTTATACTTTACCAAAAGCATGTGGCGGTCCTAAATTATCTGCCCTTTCAAAAACTCATAATTGATTTTATGCTGAGTGTTACGAGTTTCTTCACCCCCAAAACCTTTCATAAGCACTCAAACTGTCAAATTGTTATTCATTTTTAGTTTTATTTCATTTATCTATTTATTTATTTATTTTTTGATTGTGTTCTCTCCTTCTTATAGATTTCTTGTAAAGGCATAGTTGTACAGGTAAGATATATTAGTTTATGTGTACCCTCTAAAGTCAAATCTGTGTGACAAATGTTCAGTTCTGAAAACAAACACATCAGAAGTCATAAGCTGGCTGTCAGTATATCGATAAAAATACTAGAAGGTAGATAAATGTATAATATTTAATCGTAGGTGATATCACACGGCACTATTTAGCTCTTAGAATTTTCAGCAGAACTGATTTCCTGTCAATGCAAAGCCGTCTAAGATCCGCATTCTTAACCAAATTTTATATGGAATTCTATCTAGATCTATGCTTGTAGGAAGTTGTAGTTAATAACCTACGAGGTTTTTAATTTTTTTATCAAGGACATTTAAAGCAGTCGTCCTAATAGAGAGCATGTATAATTACATGATTAAAAAGACACCCCTTTCAATTTACACCATATTAATTACGCTAGAATGATGTCACGTTAACGTGCGGTGACGTCAAAGTTTTTGTTGCGACCAAGAAAGAGCGCTTCTATATTTCAACTACTGTTTTAGATTAAGGGCATATTAGAATCGAAATAATTTGTAACACAACCGTGTTTTAACACTATTAATACACTCGGGTGGTAATACGTCGTACAAATAATTTCACTCGGGCTGCGCCGTCGTGAAATTATTACGCCCGACGTATAACCACCCATCGTGCATAAATAGTGTTAAAGCACTCTTTTGCTATAAATTATTGTGTCTGAAATCATTCGTCCTCCACCTCTGATAATTCATTTTGGGGAGTTGGCAGTTACTTGCGGAGAACAGGTTTGTACTGTTACAGAATCCAGGAACCCTGGTTAGGTTAACTGCCCGCCATTACATGATTGAAATACTTTTGAAAAACGGCGTTAAATCCAAAACAAACAAACAAAGAAAAATCCTTAAATAAAAGTTAAATAGAACCTAATATATAATACTTTATGCTCATACCAAAAAAATGTGGTAACAGGCAATAAGGTACATTAATGCTCTTCTTTGAAATTATAATTCTGAAATAACACTGAACTGTTTTTATTACGATACAGTGTATAGTTTGGGTGTGACTCACTGCAGACCAGGAGCGCCTGTATAAATTACAGACTCCGGAATAAACATGATTCAAGCAATTTGAACGAAAAGTTTCTTGAATGTATATATTTTGTAAACGTTTAGTCACTTTGTTTTGTTTGTTTTGGGTTTAACACCGTTTTTCAACAGTATTTCAGTCATGTAACGGCGGGCAGTTAACCTAACCAGTGTTTCCTGGATTCTGTACCAGTACAGACCTGTTCTCCGCAAGTAACTGCCAACTTCCCCACATGAATCAGAGGTGGAGGACTAATGATTTCAGACACAATGTCGTTTATCAAATAGTCACGGAGAACATACGCCCAGCCCGAGGATCGAACTCACGACCCCGCGATCCGTAGACCGACGCTCTACCTGCTGAGCTAAGCGGGCAGGTATAATATACATATTATACACTAGATGCGTGCGCACACGCAATAAAATTTGCGTATTTTTGCCGTGCGTTCCAACCGATAATCACGTCCGGACATGCGCAGAAGACCGCTCCAGCTCTGCAATGAGCAATATCGGTATGAAAACAAATGACTTTTTTAAAAAAAGAAGCCAAGGAGAGGTCAGCTGCTTTGCACAATGTGTGAGTCTGAGCTTCTCACACAGTTTCTTTTGCGTCTTGAATTTCCCAAATTGAACGTTACAAAAGAAAAATTGTCACTGTTGCTGTGGACGAAATATATTTTTCAAAGCTGTTAAATACCTGTGCAGTAGTATCAAAATGTTTTCTATTGCGTTTGTGTATATGGAGAATATGTGTTTATATCATTTCAGGTCATATTGCTGTTGATACTAATCGAGGGTTTGAACACCACTCGTATATAAATTAGTAGACCCTATTTTATTTCACATACACTTTACAATGTTTTGTATCAAAATCAAGTGTTAAGTACGATACAAACAAGACTCTGCAATATAGTGTGTGTGTGTGTGCGTGTGCGTGTGCGTGTGCGTGTGCGTGAGCGTGAGCGTGTGTGTGTGTGTGTGTGTGTGTGTGTGTGTGTGTGTTTTGCAAATACTGGTATCACTTGTACACCTGTGATATCATGACCGGAAAATGCAATGCGCACAATTTCTAGTTTTTTGGTTGTTGTTCTTCTAACCGGGCAAAAACAGCATTCAGGGCAATATCAGGCCTTGTAGGTCACACACGCCTATATAGTATTCCCTATATATTCTACATAAAACTGACAATTTTAAGAGCTACCAAACATAGCTATGTAGACCCATTTCAGAGAACAAATCCTTACCTCATTTTAAAGAGTTCTGATAAAACTGGCATAGAATGAAGAGAAAAGTAGGGGTCATGTATCTTCTAAGAGAGATTTCTCTTGTCACATTTGCTTACTGTAAAATCATATCAGAATCACACTGCTGTGACCTGGAAGTACTACTCGTACTAAAATTGAGTTCTCTTCAACAAATACAACCTCATTTCCTTTTTTCTATAAAACTGTCAAAAATACATCCAAATGAAATTTAAACAGAAATCAGCTTTAATTTAGACCTCTGCGGCCATGCCAAGTGAAAATTAGTTTAAAAAAGCCTGTCCGCCATTCGCGACGATACTGGATGGCTCCAATTCTGATTCCTTTACTATAGTTAGGCCTATATTAGTTAGTTAAAAAAAATAAATGTACTGCTTTCCGTTAGAATCGTAAATTCAAAAACATGTCAGATAACCGATCTCTTACGAAAATTAAAGTACATAACATATAAATGCAAAAATATAATTTTCAAAGTGCTAAGAGAAATGACGTGTGAACCGGAGGAGAAGAGGCAGAATGCACTCGAAAAATATCCTGTGTCCTTTTTTGCGACACCATTCGTTAACTTTCTTAATCATTCCAAACTCAAAATAAAATGTACTTTATATAAAGATACAACATATACTGTGTACAATTAAAAGAACGATACCGGTATACACAGTTGAAACACAGTATATACAATACATTGCACCACCATTTATATAAAGTTCACATGCAGTTTCAGGTGTCTCATATATAGTTGCAGGTACCGTACATATATACAAGGACGGCACATAAAATACAAACGCCACAAAAATAATGGTTAAAAAATCGCATGTTAAGTTGCCAGAAGCACTACAAATCATATACAATGTACAGCTATAATCGATGCATACAAAATAGTTAAAAGCACAACATATGCAGTGCACCACATATACAGACTGCAAACGCAAATATAGGCATAGTTAAAAGCACCACATATACAGACTGCAAACGCAAATATAAGCACAGTTAAACGCACCACATATACAGGGGGAAATTGATAGTATACACAGTTAAAATGACCGCAAATACATAAATGAGCATCGCATACATTTATATAACTTGTATATGGCATAACTAAACCGGAGTAAGTACAGTATAAAATGCTATATCAACACCAGTACAGCGATGGCGTTCCGTAATTAAAGGTAAAGTACTGCCGACCTTGTATGTAACATAGGGCATTACAAAAATATATTTATATGTACATTTAACTTCAAAGTATTGACCTTAGCTGAAATTATTTAAGAATTTTATTTGAAATTTGCTTCTAAAATCTTAAAATAAAACTGCTTAAATGAGCCAATTTGTTACTATGTCATACATATGTGCGTGAAATTAGCCAGAGCAGCCAGAGTAGCCAGAGTTCAGCCAGAGTTCAGCCAGAGTAGCCAGAGTTCAGCCAGAGTTCGGCCAGAGTTTAGCCAGAGTAGCCAGAGAAGTCAAAACTCTGGTTACTCTGGCTAGCCAGAGTAGCCAGAGTTCAGCCAGAGAAGTCAAAACTCTGGTTACTCTGGCTGGCCAGAGTAGCCAGAGTTCAGCCAGAGTTCAGCCAGAGAAGTCATAACTCTGGTTACTCTGGCTGGCCAGAGTAGCCAGAGTTCAGCCAGAGAAGTCATAACTCAGGTTACTCTGGCTGGCCAGAGTAGTCAGAGTTCAGTCAGAGTAGCCATAATTCTGGTTACTCTGGCTAGCCAGAGTAGCCAGAGTTCAGCTGGAGTAGCCAGAACTCTGGTTAGTTACTCTGGCTGGCCAGAGTAGCCAGAGTTAAGCAAGAGTTCATCCAGTATCCAGAACTCTGGTTACTCTGGCTGGCCAGAGTAGCCATAATTCAACCAGAGTAGGCAGAGTTTCTAGATTTTTAACATGTTCTGGCTACTCTGTTCAGCCAAAGTAGCAACAGTAGCCCGAGTCACCAGAATATCATTTGCTCTGGTCACTCTGGCTGTTTCTAACAGAGTAGCCAGAGTTCAGCCAGAGAAGCTAGAGTTTCTAGGATTTTAACATGTTCTGGCTACTCTGATCAGCCAGACTAGCCAGTTGTAGCCAGAGTAACCAGGTACATGTATTTTCAGTCTTAGCTAAGTTTAATTATGAAACTTAATATGTCATTTCTATCTAAATAGCGTATTTAAAACTGAATTTCAAGTTAATAACTATTTTCAAGTGGTTAATTAAAGTAGCTCTGGTTACTCTGGCTAGCCAGAGTTTCTAGGGTTTTAACATGTTCTGGCTACTCTTGTCAGCAAGAGTAGCCAGAGTAATTAGGTCCCGTGTTCGCAAAACATTTTCAGTCTTAGCTGAATTCGATCTTGAAACTTAGTATGTTATTTCTTTCTAAATAGCATGTTTAAAACTGAATTTCAAGTTAATAACTATTTTCAGTTAGCTATTTATAGTAGCCAGAGAAGCCAGAACTCTGGTTACTCTGGCTGGCAAGAGTAGGCAGAGTTCAGCCAGAGTAGCCAGAAGTCTGATTACTCTGGCTGGCCTGAGTAACCAGAGTTCAGCCAGAGTAACACAACTTTATTAGGATTTTAACATGTTCTGGCTACTCATACCAAAGCAGCGTAACATCAATGTTTGAAACTAAATGGCAGACACTAGAACATAGAAGAATACATGCATCCCGAAAAATGTTATACAAATAACCATTAATCAAATCATTCACTTTCAGTTTTAATATTGCATATGCCATGTTTTTATGATTTACCTACATATCTGCGATATGTCACATGTTTAATTGTTCAGCGCCCTTGAACGTATGTTTTATATTAAATGGGCGCTCAACAAATTTGGATTAGTAATAATAATAATAATAATAATAATAATGATAATAATCTCATATACTAAGTTTTTTCTGCAATGGATGCAATATGGTGTTACAGTATTCAAATTGTGGGCGAACGTATGTTTTTAGGCAGTTTCTTTAATATTATTGTTATAAAATTGTACACATTTTTGTATAAATCTGAAAGTGTTACTAGCTTTTGAAGATGTAATATTTCAGTAAGTGTTTCAAAGTTAAGACATCACTAAGATATGAAGCATTTTCTGTAGTTTTTAGGTCTTGATTAAGTAATATATATGGTAAGATGATATATTTTTTTTGAGATTCCTATTACTTCGCATTTATCAGGATTGAATTCCATAGACCAGTTACGTTCCCATTATTCTAATTTTTTCAAATCATCTTGAACTTTGTAAGAGTCTATTAACGAGTCTATGTTGAGGTATATGATAGTGTCATCAGCAAATAAGCGTATTCTGCCTTTAACAGAGTCAGGAAGGTCATTGATAAAATAAAGAAAGAGACAAAGACCCAACACTGAACCTTGAGGAATCCCCTGAAAGAACTGGTAAAGTATGTGAGCCTTCAATTACTACAGATTGAGAACGGTTACTAAGGAAATTGAATCCAGGATAGAGAGATTCTATCGACACAAAGTTTCACGATTTTATAGAGAATCTTGTCGAAAGTTTTCTAGAAATCCATTACAATGAGACCTGTTTGTTTTCCAGATTGGATATTGTCAAAAGTTCATTCTTTAAAGGATAATAGGTGAGCCTCACAGCTATGTTTGGAACGGAAGCTATATTGGAAAGGTGTGAGAGGATTGACTATTTGGGTTCTCTCAGGGTTGGTTTTTTTTGTGTTTTATGTATCAAGTGTTTCATCAAACGGACTTCAAAGATTAGTCTTATCATTTAGCAGTCCTATAACTGTTTAATCCGAACACAGTGAGTATCGTTTCATACACATACACAAGTGATACCGAGTTAATACAACATGGAATGTTGATTGTCTGATGGCATAAGGTGACCACAATCAATTTTTGAATGGCATTTTGCGTTTTGATTTCATGCCACAGGTACCTACCTTTTTCCAAGGGTTTAGATGAAATACCGTTATTAAGCCGCTTTAAGTGTATGTGTTCACATGTCAACATTTCGTCAACTTCCACAACTTTAATATGCAAATTTCAGGAATTGATTGTTGTCAACATGTATGAAAAATTTATTCTCCAATTTCTTTATATTATCGTTATGTCTTCAAGTTAATTTATTTGGTACAAATTCAAGGCAAACACTGAAGTTTAATAAATACAAAACAAGAAGCCTTCAAATAAATATTCTTAATTTTTACACTCAAAGTTATATGGAATTCACTGAAATTGTTTATGATATCAGTATAAACTACAGGACATTTGTGGTCCTGAATCGCTTACCTGGACTTCGTGGGATATGACAGTCATAGTAAAAATTCACAATTTGTAATTGTCAACTCTAAATTCTGGGTATTCTGGAAATTTTAAACTTATATTGTATAAGATTAAAAGTATACTTGATAATCCACAGAGAGAGACTTATATTGTCCCGGGGGTGGTGATTCAATCAAGTTTGAAAGAACTCCATTATAAATTTTGCTAATTTACGTGCAAACTATTTCAGCTCTTACTAGTACCCTTGTGGCTCTGAAAGATGTTTGCTATGTAAGTATATCATGTTTTTTTCTATGTAAAACTTATGTAGGATCCATTTTGACTCTGGGGTATTGGTTTGAACATGTAAAATATCTTTACTCTTGTCATTGCAATTCTTATGAGAAGATTTTAAAAGATTTTCTGAAAGACTTTGCAAGCTCATTAGCACAAGCGGGGGCAATTTTGATATCAGGGGACATGATTTGCTAAATTTTAAGAGAGGCATTCACTAGGCCATGCTACATACAAAATATATATAGTCTGGGCCTAAAGGAAAATAAGACTATTTTTATAGGATTTAATATATTACTCTATATGAAACTTATAGCCCCAAGGCAGATCCAATATGACCCCGAAGTCCATGATTTGAACAATTTTGAAAGAGATGTACTTGCCAATGCTTCTTGCAAAATACCTAAGCTCTGGGTCGTGCGATACTTGAGAAGATTTTTAAGGTTTCACAATACAAAATGGAATAAGTACCGAGTTCAGTCAAAGAGCCTGACTCAATCTGATAGACAAGACAAAATTTGATCTTAAAACCTCACACAGTGACAGGAGCTTAAAAATTTAGGTATAGTGTATGAGGGTCACTCAATATATAATGGTAACTATTAAATATCATTTAATCTGACTTAGTCTTTACCTATTAATTTTGTTCAGTAATGTAAATTGACTTTTCACCATTTTCACACTGTTACGTACGGCGTTCCGTTTGGACAATCGTGACTTTTTATTTAATACTAAACCGCAATGCACGATGGTACGATGACGAAAACGCGATGGCGCGATGACACGATTGATGAAACAACGATGGTACGATTGTAAAAACGCGATGGTACGATGCTGCAATCGCGATTTTGCAATGTCGATGTAATATCGCGTTTCAATCATCGTACCATCGCGTTTTCAACATCGTACCATCGCGTTTTCACCATCATATCATCGCGTTTTTACCATCGTGCCATCGCGTTATCATCACCGTACCATCGTGGTTTCACCATCGTGCCATCGCGTTATCATCATCGTATCAACGTGGTTTCACCATCGTACCATAGCCTTCCAGTTAGAAATGCGTAGTCCCGTACACATTTTTTTTTGTCAACAATAGATGAATGTATCTAAATGTATTTTGAGAGAAGAAATTTACCATTTAGATTCTGTTGTTTTCCAAAATGTTCAGTGCTCTGTTCAATAAAACTGTAAAATTGCAATGTGAAAATGAGATTGTATCAAGCCTGTATTTTACTGAAACATGTATTGTACCACTGCGCATGACCTCCGGATGGTGACAATGCGATGGTACGATGATGAAAACACGATGGTACGATGACGAAAACACGACGGTGAAAACGCGATATTACATCGACATTTCACCATCGCGCCAGTGTTTTCACCATCATACAACCGTTGTTTCATCATTGTGCCATCGCGTTTTCGTCATTGTACCATTGTGCATCACGATTTAGTATTAGATAAAAAGTCATGACTGTCCAAACGGAACATCGTACTTATGGGGAAATATCTGTACTGTTTGTATGACAACGCTATTTTCAAGGCATGCTCAAAACTGGACATTGACAAAAATTTTTAAAAAATTGTGCTCCATTAAACGTCGTGCCATGCCGGGCTTAGCCTTTATTCGCCATGATGTAATTTTGACCCCAACATGGCAGGCACATATATGTCCGTTTCCGCCAGGGCTCAAACTCGCAACGGTCGGATTAGATGACAGACGCTCTAGTCACTGAGCTATGGAGGCGGAATTATTTAAACAAGGTTTCTCAAAAAGGTGCAACATCATACAAAATGGTATTTGCAATATATCAATTAGTAACTTGGTTTTAGCCATGGGCAACCGAAATGTAGCTATCGTGTGGATGGTTGACATCGTGTGTAATAAATAAGTTGCCAGGACCTGTATAAACTGTTAAAGGATATTCTAAGAACTTGTATCGAAAAATACCTTTTGACATGATACAGGCATATTACTAGTATAGTATAGCCTTGAATATCCGGACTCGCAATGTTTTTACAACTTCTTAGTTTTACATTAAGAGTCCTGAGAACAATGAATTTGGAAATGCATTGTATAAGCTTATAGAAAACTGTACGACCCGATTTGAGGTACGTTGAAACTAGTCATTTTTGAAGAAATTTGAAGGAATATCAAAATTTTGTTTTTGTATCTTAGTAGTCAATTTAATATTTTGTTAAAATATTTTCGAAAGTAGTGGATTGAAAACGTCCAAAATCCTGGACGCCTACCAGTTCAAAATAAATTAAATGTGGGCTGTAATATCAAATATCAATGCTGATATATTCTGCCACGACCTTGCAGGCTACTTTGTATAATTACAATTATAGAAAAAGAAAACATACCTAAGCATTATTTACAATGTATACTCGGCGTCACTGAAAAGTTACCACCTAATATATACCTCTTTACTATTTTATACAATATCGACGTCACTTTTTCATGGCCTGTGCGCGGTTTATTACTCATAGACCCTGTCTGATCATGTCTCCTAACCCATTTCATGACTGTCAGGTGAGAACAGCATATACGACGTGCAATTTCGCGACATGAAAGTTCGGCGTCAAGCATGCCAATGGCCTGATGGCGTTGATCGTGCCTTAAACGTGGCATTCTTAGCAAGGATATTCTGGGTTTTTTGACGTATTCCTTTTAGTCTGTCGACTAACTTTTAAGTGCGATGAATGATTTGCGATAGAAAATTCGTACATGTCGACATTGCTGGAAAAAGTCATTTTGCACGTGCAGCCTGTGCCTCAAATGGAGTTAATCGAATCTGACAAATCTTTACACCAGTGACGTCTCAGCTGCGTCAAAAATGTAGTCGTGTTATACCTTTAACACAGTCCAGTGCGATTTTTAAAATATAAGGGTCATTATGGTGGTAACTTTTCAGTGACGCTGAGTATATATAAACAAACAGCCTTTGCATATACCCTGTTACTTTTTTTTTTGGAAAGTGTCATTTTCTGTTTCGTGTTACTCTTAACTTTGTTCGAAAATCATGCCGTCTTACAGTTTCTTTGTTGTTGTTGTTGTTATTTTATATTTATAGGCGTGTTTTAAAGACTTTCAATCTACCATAAATATATAGACCTGTCCGCTTTAATCTTTGTGAATTTCTGCCTTCATATACCACACACACAAAACGCAACAGGTCTAACTTTTTATTTACATTATAATTATATACAACAGTTAGTGCAGCCTAATCATGTATAATATGATTTTTATGAAAAAGGGTCATACATTTTAAAAATGGCTCTAGTTTACATGTTTGTCTGTATTTTCTCTGGCTTTTCTGGCCAGCCAGAGTAACCAGAACCCGTGCGCATTTCAGTTATTCCTGGTTACTCTGGCCAGCCAGAGTAGCCAGACTATGTGAAAATTATTAAACAGACTGTCCTGGTCAGCAACAGTAACCAGAGTTCTGATTAATCTGGCTACTCTGGCAACAGGTTTTACCGTATTTTCTTTGGCTATTTCTGATTAGCAGGGTAGCTTGTACCAATGGCCATCTCGAAAATTCTATCTGTTCTGGCTAGCCAGAGTAGCCAGACCAAATGAAATCATGGTCACTCTGACTACTCTGGCTGACCAGACTAGCTAGAACATATTAAAATCCTAGAACGTCTGGCTACTCTGGCTGCAGTCTAAAAGATAAGACAATTCTTTGAAGTCCGTTTTATGAATCACTTGATATATATAAAACACTCAAAAATCAAACCTGAGAGAACCAAAAGGGTCATTTCGCAATAGGTATTACAGTATTTTCTCTGGCTATTCGGGCTAGCCTAGGTAGCTAGAACCAATGGACATTTCGGAAATTCTAGCTGTTCTGCCAAACCAAAGTAGCCAGAGCAATTGACATCCTGGTTACTCGGCCACTCTGGCCAGCCAGAGCAACCAGGTTTCTGGCTACTCTGGCTGAACTCTGGATATTCTGGCCAGCCAGAGTAACCAGGACTGGCTACTCTGGCTGAACTCTGGCTACTCTGGCTAAACTCTGGCTGAACTCTGGCCAGCTATAGTGACCAGAGTCCTGGCTACTCTGGCTACTCTAAATAGCCACTTGAAGATAGTTATTAACTTAAAATTCAGTTCTGAACATGCTATTTAGATAGAAATGACATATGAGTCGTGCCATGAGAAAACCAACATAGTGGGTTTGAGACCATAATGGATCCAGACCAGCCTGAGCGTTAGGATCCATACTGTGCGCTAACAGTTTCTCAAAGTCCAATACGCTTTAAAAGCAAACAACATGGAAGCTGACAAAACTGCACGTATGCGCAGCCTGGTCTGGATCCATGCTGGTCCCAAAGCCACTATGTTTGTTTTCTTATGGCACGGCTCAATTATTAAATTTCATAATCAAATCCAGCTAAGACTGAAAAACTTTTGTGAACATGGGACCTGGTTACTCTGGCTACTCTGGCTGACCAGATTTGCAAAAACATGTTAAAATCTTACAAACTCTGGCTTCTCTGGCCAGCCAAAGTAACCAGAGCAAAAGGAATCCTGGTGACTCGGGCTACTCTGGATACTCTGGCTGACCAGAGTAGTCAGAACATGTTAAAATCCTAGAAACTCTTCCTACTATGGCTGAACTTTGGCTGAACTCTGGCTACTCTGGCTGAACTCTGGCCAGCCTGAGTAACAAGGGTTCTGGCTACTCTGGCTACTCTAGATTAACCAGATTTCTAGCTACTCTGGCTACTCTAAATAGCCACTTAAAAGTAGTAATTAACTTGAAATTCAGTTTAAACATGCTATTTAGATAGAAATTACATATTAAGTTTCATAATCAAATTCAGCTAAGACGGAAAATGTTTTGTGAACCAGGTTACTCTGCCTGCTCTTTAAATCATAGAAACTCTGGCTACTCTGGCCAGACTAACCAAAGCAAATAAAATCCAGGTGACTCGGGCTATTCTGGATACTATGGCTGACCAGAGTAGCCAGAACATTGTAACATCCTACAAACTCTGGCTTTTCTTGCTGAACTCTGGCTACTCTGGCCAGCCAGGGTAACTAGAGTTCTGGCTACTCTGGCTGAACTCTGACTACTCTGGCCAGCCAGGGTAACTAGAGTTCTGGCTACTCTGGCTGAACTCTGGCTACTCTGGCCAGCCAGAGTAACTAGAGTTCTGGCTACTCTGGCTGAACTCTGGCTACTCTGGCTGAACTCTGGCTACTCTGGCTAGCCAGAGTAACCAGAGTTTTGACTTCTCTGGCTACTCTGGCTAAACTCTGGCTGAACTCTGGCTACTCTGGCTGAACTCTGGCCGAACTCTGGCTGAACTCTGGCTACTCTGGCTGAACTCTGGCCGACCTCTGGCTGAACTCTGGCTACTCTGGCTGCTCTGGCTAATTTCTCGCACATATATTCTATATCATGTCGCATCCTTTCCTTAGTACGGTTTAAATGAATTAAACGTGGGCAAACTGAAAATTAAAAATGTTACCTTTCCTCAAATCTAAAATGCTTAAAAGCCATTTTCCTAATCCTAGCATAGAATAGAATTTAATATACTGTATAGAGTGGCACCATATTGTTAAACGTTCATGTGTTACTTCATTGTGCAAAATCCGAAATATGCATTTCAGTCATTCAATACGGTAACATGATTTTGAATACACAAAAGCAACTGAAGTTCAAATAATAAAGATTTTTTTTGTACGTTACGGATAGGTACACTTGGGCCAAGTTTTAGATACAGTTTCAGTTTAATGTTGTACCCATTTTGTTAGCCGTTATATTTATATTAATAAGCCCGACAGGTGATGTAAAGTAAGAACTGCATGAGGCAAATAAAATGTTCAAAATATAATGTTTTAGTCAGATTTTTGAAGATAATATCTACATCATTTATGTTCTTGATTCTATCTTTTACCAACAGTTTAAGAGACAATACATTTTTTAAATACACTCCAGTGCACAACGTGAATGACATGCTCAATGATCACGATTAAACTCACCCGTGCTTTACAAGGTCGTGTCATACAGTGTTGTTAGATTGTTTAACTGTTAACACAAATCTAATTATTATCTTTAATCGAATATAATATGCGGAAACCCCGAGCGGGGCCGAAGGCCCCGCGAGGGCTTGGAGCTCCTTTAGACAACGTGTATGATGAATGTGAAATAAATGAAAAAATACTGAAAACAAAATAGAAAATCTATCTATACCATGCAATTTACATTTCGTCTCCAGCCCTGGACGCCGCCATTTTTAAAAATCTTAATTATCGTGGCGCTTATGGCGTTGAGAATGCGTTAAGCTTTTAAATAATACAGAACGGATAAAAATTTGACTGGTTTACTGCATTTTTACGCTCGACGTCATACGACGCTCATTTAATTATGTACAGAAAGCACCCCAATAACAAAGATATTCTTAATAAAAATCCGTTCCAGTCTCCATGGACGTCTACAAACATCGTTGTCGTCTACTGCATATCGTTGTCAGCATCAGAGAGACCCCTTATTTCTACAGGGTATTCCTTGGCATGGTTATTCAAAATATTTATTTCTAAAAACAAGATAGAGTGTCTTTTTTAATTTGTATCAATTTTTACAGCGTTTCAACTGGAAACTGACATAATGAAAAGATAAATCTAATTGAAAATGTGAAAATAGATCTAGATTCTAATCATTTCAAAGTACAAAAAGGATGTCTTCATCCAAAAAGCATAGCTGTAGTTTATATTCAATTTTTTCTGTAGGGAAGTGCCAAGAAAAAGGTGAAATTAGATCTTTTACTTCAATGGACAACCCATTTTGCAAAAATATGGGTCCCTCAAAATAAAACTATTTATTATATTCTACAGTTCATCCAGAAGAAAGAAGTGAAATTAGCAAATCTACTTCAGTAAATGAATATTCTGCTCAAATCTGCTTATAAAATGGTACATATTCCACCAGCTTTTCTTACAAAGTATTCAGATTTTAAAAGGTAAACTTCGTTATCCTTTTTATACAAATCCTGAGACCGATGAACAACAAATTAAACTTGAAAGTGATATTGAGGAAATAAACACACACATATCATTTTAAATAAGACATACAAATGCCATTCTGTTAGATGGGACAGAGATCTTTTTATGTTTAAAAACAAAAAGAGGCAGGAATGGTAAATTTAAAGAGAAGATAAGAACGGTGTCTAAAAAAACCTATATGATGGTGTTCATGCCGATTCCAGCTAAAGAAAAACATGGTTTAGTTTTTTCTGTTAGTCTATAGAAAAAGACTAACTTTCTTTTGATGAAAGTGAATCTGAAAGTGATAATGATGAAAGGACATGGAACTTCAAACGTGTAAATAATTACTTATAACTGTTTTGTTCTTCTACAAGAAGATATTAAATATGCAGTTAAAGAATTGTTCGTAATGTTACTTGTTCGTACTATATTTACATTTAATTATGTTCAACGGTGTGTGACATGTTAGTCACTAACTGTAAGGCCCATTAGTTTGTTTACTTAATAAATCTTAAGTGTTAGAGTTATAATATTTGAGGTCTAAAATAGCAAGTTTTATGTCCTTATTTCTTTTGTCAAATTAACACTATTCCAAAATATACCTATTGCATAAACCATGCCATGCCAAGCCACAAGGATGAACTATACAATTACCTCCATATATAAGAACTGAGGTATATAAATGAAACATTATATACTCTGCTAAAGTAGTTTAAATAAAATTTATTAGAATTTCACCTCTAAAATCAAATTTTCATCCACTTTGATAATCTTTATTTTTTTTCCTACTATTTTAGCAACCTGGGAATTTACTGCCAGACGTACTTGATTGAATACAAATAGCTGTTATGAAAATGGCCTACTAAAGTACGATACATATAGAGTGGCAATAATTTATTTTTCATATATGGGAGTAACCCCTAGAAGTAAAAACTCTGGGTTTCCGCATTATAGGTAGCACCTAATTTCATATTACTTATATACATACGTTGATCAAGATTTGCATTGAAAGAAATGACTGACATTACAATCTGAAAACATATTTACGTATGTGTGTTCAGGTTTAGCGTCTTTGTCAACCTATTAAAAACATTGTCTACTTTTATCCTACCTTCATGCAAAATAAAGGCAAAAATCAAGGGGTCAGATAAATTTTGCTTTATCTGGTCAGTGACTAAATAAAGCTTGGCGGACTACTTTTTGGATTTTTTTTTTAAAACGACGCCATCTTGTTTTTGAGAATAACTGCTAAAAGACATATTTATGCAATTATTTTCATAAACTCGCTTTTTTTTAGGTATTTATAGTGTATGCATACCGTACTTGCAATTACTACAAAAAGTTTTTATAACGGAAACGCTCGGAGAAAAGGAAAGTGACTCATGTATAGCGTTTGTTCAGAATTTTAGCTTTCTACTCGTCAATCTAGGAATATATTGCATCTGTAATGGAGTGTTATTGAATAAAATCATCGAGGAAACGGTTTGCCTATTCGTTTTGTCAAGCGGCGATATGGCGTGTATATAAGTCTCGTCAATCGTTTGCTTGGTGAGGATGGGCAATCCGACATTCAACTGAACTTCGGACAAAACTTCACTTGGCAGCAAATTAAAATTATTCTTTAATGTTCAGCAGAACAGAGAAGTCAGACACAAAGCAGAACAAGGTTAGTCTTTGTTTTTCGGCATTAATTTTATAATATTTTTATTTTAAAGACCTGTTTGTGTAATGGTGGGGCGTATTAATTTCTGTGCAAGACAGACTCCGATCTAGTTGGTGGTAAATTTTGAATTTTAATTAAAGAATGATTTTAGATCAGAAGGTAGGATAAATAGAACATTAGGTTACTGTCTTATAAATTTAAATTTATTAAGTTCGTCTACGAAAAAATAAAAGTCTCGGCAGAGCCTCGACTTTTATATTTTCTCCGACTCACTTAATAAATTTAAATTTATAAGACAGTAACCTAATATTCTCTATGTATTCAATACAATATTGTCCGTAAGTATTCATGTATTGGCCTGGCACTCATTAATCCTCGCCAATATTTTCGGACGTTTTCGTTAATTTACGCAATATCATGAATATGTCTATCATGAAAATATCTATTATACTAAAGTAACCTGTACCCAGGAACCGGTAACCGATGACGCGATGGTGTAGTGGTAAGGTGTCTGACTTTCACGCACGTTACCACAGGTTCGAAGTTAGCTTAGATCATCTATTTAATGTTCTATAATGTCATCGATACTGCTTTTATTCTTACCTTATTTTACGTATCATATTTCATGAATTTTAATTGTTTTCTCATGTAGTATCTATTTTCTGGAAACGCTGGTGACAAGTAATATGTCTTTTTTATTTAATTAACCCGTACAGCTACTTGCACATGCGTCATTACATTATGAATAGTTATATATCGTTATTTAGATTCGGACACAGAATATTAATATACGGAAATACATTCATAAGTGCCAGGTCAAATAATTACGGACAATATAGCAGTGAGCATAATGCACAACTTGTTTGCTTGTATACAAGTTTATTGGTGGCAACAGATATGGGTGACTCTCCAGAAGACTGTTAGTAACTTTTATTCCCAAATAGTAAACATATACATTCTTGCATAAAAACTACTTTTTTCACTGGATCCGCCCATGTATAAACGGGAGAAAAATCGTGTGCAAACAAGGCAGTTCACGTGCTGTTAATACATGATTTTTATTTTTGAAATGCCTTGCCAGGGATATATGTATGTATTTTTGCGCACACTGATATTTGGCATCTGCGTCTTGTTTCTTCCATAACAACCTCTCCTTGTAGCATTATAGATACAATGTAATCCATAGTATGTTTAGCTGTATCTGTTTCCAACCCCAAACGTACTGCCCCCATCAATGTACGCACTAGTTTCTCTTAGAGTTCACTCCCTTTACAAAGTGTCTGTTCAGTTATTGTAAATAACTGTGAATAAATAAGTTACGTGTGTAACTTGTGCTATTGTTCGTTTTTAGGTATTATATTTATGATTTTGGTAAGTATCAGTCAGTATGTTTTTATCTAATTTCTCGAAGAATGTATACAAACAGCTTGGAAACTCGACAGTACGTTCGTACTCATCCGTACTCCAACTGCGTGTCCGTACTCAATATAACTCGAAGGTAATGTTATTATTCTTGAAATTGTGATCGAGTCCATCACATTGTGAAATGATATGAAAAATTATTGATAATTTTATGTTTGTAATAATGAGAGATAAAAATATCGCTTAAAAATCTTCAGGATGTGCTTTTGATAGTGTTGTTTATTTCCGGGCCCTGGATACGGATATCTAAAACATGTTTACCGTTTCCAAGAACAACAGGAATGGTAAATAAAAAATGTACCGGAATCGTCAAGTCATCACGTATGAAAACAATACATAAATCGTCGTGAAACTTTTTTTATGCAAGAATAGCGACAATACACGTTTGTTCTGTGTATTAACGTCTGCAGAAGCCCTTGGGATTTGTTTGTGACCTCGACCTTCGGTCTCGGTCACAAACAAACCCGCTGACTTCGGCAGACGTTAATACACAAAAAACGTGTATTATCCCTACATTGACACATAGCAATACATTAAATGTTATAACTTAGGAAAGGATAAGAATGGAACACAAGTCTTATAGAATTCTTCTCCTTCGCGGACATTTAACTTGTAGACATAGACTATTATAAGTTTACAGCTAAAATGGGACTAGAGAAAAAAATGTTATCATTATGTTAACTGAAAACAAATGTACACAGATTGTCAATTCTGTATATATTGCGGAAGAAAAATAAAGACGAAAAAGGGTTAATACAAGAAAATAGAGGTGTTGAAGAGTGAAGTAATTTTTAAATAGATCTAAATATTCCTATTCGAAACTCGTTTTCAAATAGGAAAAGTAAAGTTATACGGAGTTCAGTAATTCAAGGGAGAATACTCCTCTGGGCTTGCTACTTTTGCCCTCGTGTTAAAATGACATACAAGATGACGTCATAATACATAGAAGCGTGTACAAATATTCTTTTCTCACAGAGATTCGGACAAGAAGGCCGACATTTAAATAATTTTGTTTATTTATGCACTGCAGTTCATTTGTTTTTGAGTCGTTTCGGAACGAAAATTGTTAGATCTAATTTAATTTGAAATATTATGGAAGGAATTTTTTTTCTCTTTGGCATTCGGACAAGAGGGGTTGCATTTAAATAGATCTATGTTTTTTTTTTTTTTTTTTTTTTTTTTTTTTTTTATTTTACCGTAACCTAACGAAAATCTGTTTTTTGAACGGATGTTATTCTCTATTATCTATAACTTTTTTAATTATTTTATTGTTTGTTTTTCCTCTTACAAGTGAAAGATGTATACAATGACAAGACGTCGTCGCTTGCGTCCACCTATGTCGAACAATTCGGATAATGATACTTATTGCATGATAGTCTTTACTATAAGGATAGAAGAGTTGAAGTTTGTCTTAAAAGAAGGGGTCATTTGACTTAAAAGAATCTCTTGCTGTCCGATATGAAGGACTGTAGGTCTACGTAGAAGAATATAGTCTTGTTATCGTAATCAGAAAGGTATGGGATACCAAAAAGAACAGTATCCAAGATAATATCAAAATTTCGCAGATTATTTAGAAAATCGTTCCGACAATCAATGTAGAGTGTGCATTCAAAGAAAAAATGATAATTAGTTTCAATTTTGCCACATTGGTATAATGGTGAAGGAGAAATATTTTTAAGGAACAAGTGATAGATCTAATTCAGTGCACTGCATTTAATACGGAGACGTGTATGGAGAACCTGAGGCTTGCTGTTCCGAGAGTAAAAGTACATTGATGTACGTCACTAGTTTAAGTTTAAAGTTCGTTTAAATGAAGACAGTGTTTCAGAGTTGGGAATATCCGGGTTAAGCAGATGCAAATCACGTAGTTGAAGGCAAAAATGAATTAGAATAAAGTGTTGTTCTTGCTGGTATACCGTGGATGTTGTCTGAATTTCTCAGATTATATGTGTGTCACCTGAGTCAGGAACAAGAGAAGAAATATATGCTGGGGTCAAATTCGACTTCATTTTGAAGGACAAGATGAGTCTATGTTATTGCGTCTTTTTGAGAGAGTTTCCCAATGTCTTTGTAAATTTTCTATTGAGATGAGTTTAGTCGCACATTCATTTTGAATTTGATCAAAGTTGATCCAGTTCATATTTAGTACAATTGCTCCACACCACATCAGCATATTCAAGTAAAGGTCTTATGAAAGAGAGATAAACAATTTCATGAGATATGCGATCATATGAGAATTTCAATTTGCGCATAAGCTTTTTTTTCTAAAATGTAGTTTGAGGATGCCAGGAACAATCACTTGACAAGAATACACCCAGATGTTTGTGTTCAGTTACTTCGATGGTATGGTTGGCTATTTCGTTTTCTTGACATCAATAAAGTTTCAGATTTAGAAGGATTAAATGTGACGAGCCGTTTATCTGCCCACGGAGATATTGTTTTATTGTCAGACTGAGGAATATCTGCCTCTGTATCTGGTTGTTCAACTATAATGTAGAGACTTGTGCCGTCACGTCAGCATAAACAAATTAACACATGATCTCATTTCATCAACAATATCATTTATGAAGATAAGGAATAGTAAGGGACCAAGGATTGATCCTTCCGGAACACCAGTTTTTACAAAATCCCAGTTTGATATAACTCAGGCAGGACAACTCGTAGACGTCTGTTAGAAAGATAATTTTCAACCAATTAAGGAGAGTACCTGTAATTCCAGCATGTTTAAGTTTACAAAGCAGACCTCTATGCCAGACTTTGTCAAAGACTTTTCTTATATCAAAGAAGACCATACGCATCTCAAGACCGTTATCGAGAGGTTTGCAGAGAACGTCTTATACAAAAACAAAATGGTTGACTGTTGAGTCACCTTGAATGAAACCAGATTGCACTGGAGTAAGAAAAAGAGAAACATGAAGGTGATGGAAAACATGCTTCATGATAAGTCGTTCAAACACCTTTTCAATGATATTTAAGAGGGAGATGGGGCGGGCTATAATTACTAGGTTTTTTAACTGATTAAGCCAGCAACGCTATGTCTTTGTAATAATAAATTTATAATATTAAAAACTTTTGACATGTTAATTTTTCTAAATGTTTTAAAATCAGCTTGAAATATGCGAACATCGTTATTCGTTGGCACATATCTCCACGACACTGTTATTTACAAGTCCTCTGTTCTTACTTCAATACAAGTGTTCGTCATAAACAAATCCATTGACTGCCTGGATGAGGAAGCCATCCAGCTGGTTTACGGAATGTTGGTGGTTCTACCCAGGTGCCCGCTCGTGATGAAATATTTCGCGTAGGTGCACATGGGGTCTTTCTCCACCATTAAAGCTGGAAAGTCGTCATATGACCTATCGGTGCGACGTTAAATCCAACCAAAAAAAAAAAAAGAACTGACTGCCTGGGCCGCAACAAAATGTCAGTGTAGTGCTCAAATGAAGGCAGCGGTTATTTTTCAAAGTATGAAAGATGCAGTTATGAGAAAAAATGACGGTGATAGTAATCTGAAGATGTGATATTAATCATGTAGACTTAACCTTATAAACTGGGATGATATTAAGTAAAATGTAGTTATCAAATTTACATACTGTTTGCACAACTATAAATGACTTATATCTGTGCAAAATACTGTAACAAAGAGACAAGTCACTGCACTTAAAATTTGTGAATTTCGACGCTTTTTTTTTTTTTTTTTTTTGTTCTTTGGACGAAGTAGAAAAGTTGATGCAGGGCAAGAGAATGAACAAAAAGTATAACAAGAGCTCCGAAAGCGGGACAATATACTCCCGAAGTTCTAGATCACAGGAGGAAAAAGGAAGATTACAAGAAAACGTTTTCTTCTAAGCGCGTGTGTCTGAGAAGGGATATAATGTGGCGATGGATGGAGGATTGCGTCGTTGGGGTGGCGCCGGTCATGTAATACTAAGTCAACTGAAACTATCATATACCTTTGACATAAAAACCTGCAGGCAACGGAATACTCAATACTAGTGGCAGGGAAGGGAGGGGGTGGAGGAGGAGGACAAGTAACGATTGTGGTTGATTTTATTGCAGGCATCAAAAATAAAAATGGATTTGTTTATTGTTGTTTTTTTTTGTGGGGGGAGGAGGGTAAAGTAATGTGGCAGTTTGGATGGATTGTGGGGAGTAATGTGAATTGTTCTCAACTTATCACAGTCCTCCTATATTATTGTGGACGAATTATTGATCAATGCTCGTATGAGTTTAATATGAAATATACTGATAAAATATCGAGGGGAGTGGGGTGGCATCCGGCAGTTCCGATTGATTTGATTTCGAAATGCAATTTGCTATTTTCATCAGGCAGAGGAAGCACACATTAGCGGATATTATGATATTACTCGTCAAGAATTAGTTTACCTTCAACAAATCTGACTAAAGTACATATCCTATTACGCTACGCTTAGGATCTGACAACGAGCTATTGATAACCTCATTCTGACTACCCCTCCGCTAGCCAATACAAGATTCTGCAAGGTTTAAAAAGCTTGGTTTTTTGATATCTACAATTTTTATATCGAAAGATATCAGATAGCCGATTAGCTCAGTCGGTAGGGCATTTGCTCTGTACGCGAGAGGTCCCGGGTTCGAGTACTGAATTGACTGCAAATTTTTCTTACTCTTTGACATTCAAACAAGTTGTCTGATTGGTTCAAATAAAAATAGATTTGCGAAAATAAAATTAGCAATATTGGAAATCCAAAATATACAGAAGACGAATGTGAATGTGTCGTTCTCAGATCTTCGTTAAGAAGATCAAGTACTTTAGTCAGATTGACCTTCAACAAACAACAAAAAGAAGCTGTAAGCATATAATAATAAATGTCGGTCAGTGCATTTTATGCCACATACATCATAAGTGCATTTGTTAAAATTCAAAAACTCATACGTATTATTCACTGCTTTTGCTATATTTTTATGTTGGTCAAGCACATTTAAGAAACATTTATGACATTTTTCATTTTTAGTGTATTTTGTTCGAAATTTATTTAATGAACAAAAACATTTTTTTTCAGGGGGGGGGGGGGGGTATTGTTATTTTTTTATTGTTGTTGTGTTTTTCCCCCCTGTGTGAAATTTTATAATTACTCCCCTTTAACATAAAAGTATTCAAAGGTGAACTATTTCATTTGACTTCTAGCTTTACATTTTACATTTGATAGATGCTGAGCTACTTTGATAATCTTGACCATAAGGTAAGTTTAAAAACAGGGTGAAACTTCCTAATTCATTGATTTTCAAACTGCCCTGGTTGCACAACCAAGATAAGTAAAGAGAGGAAATATTAAGTTCAGAATCTTGCATTTCTAACTAATTTCGGCTAAATAAATGTTTGCGAATGTTAATCGATGACAAGAGTGTCTTTTCAATATTGAATCTATTAAACGAGTTGAATAAAATGATAAAATGTGCTAAACTACAATACATATTCAAATCATTTTTGAGGCAAAGCATGTTTATTGAATTTATACACATGTTGAAATAACTCTATTTTTGTTGGGCAACCAGGATTTTAAAGATGACGAGTAGGCTGGTTCCTTATTCCTTATTCCTTTTTCGAATAAGGAATAGGGAGCTAGTTCCTTATTCCTTATTCGGAGAACACTATGTAAAAGCAGTGAAAAAATACTCCTTACTCGGTTCAGCAGCATAAAACGAACATGCTAGATCATAGCACAAGTGATTAAGGTGAGAAACCGAATAAGGAATAAGGAACTGGTTCCCTATTCCTTTTTCAAAATTCGAATAAGGAATAGAACGTAGAAAATGAAAATACGTCAATCATAACAATATCTTTCCAAAAGGTGTATGTACATTCTCGTCATAAAATGTTTCAATGATGTAAGTGGTGTTTTCCACAAATTAAAAAAAGTATGACTGAAGATAGAGGTGCAAAGTTCGAATCAGGAACTGCACTTTTCGGAGACAAAATGGTATAAGCAGTGAGAAAATAATACTTAATCGCGGTTAAAAACGTTTCACAGCATAACATAAACACATTAGACCAAAGGAGTAGTGAGTAAGATCTAAAAAAACGAATAAGGAATAAGGAACTGGTTCCCTATTCCTTTTTCAAAAGTCGAATAAGGAATAGAACATAGAAAAATTAAAATACTTAAATCACAATAATATTATTTCCTAAAGTGTATATACATTGTCGTCATGAACTGTTTTAAAGATATAACTGTTATTTTAAACCGATATGAGAGAGTATGACTCAAAACAGAGGTACAAAGTTCGAATAAGGAACTGGACTTTTCGGAGACAAAATGGTACAAGCAAGGAGAAAATAACACTTATTTACGGTTAAAAACTATCCACAGTATATAATCAACACGTTAGATGAAATAAGTAGTGAGTAAGATCGAAACAACGAATAAGGAATAAAGAACTGGTTCCCTATTCCTTTTTCAAAAGTTGAATAAGGAACAGATCATAGAAAAAATGAAATTATCTAAATCACAATCATATATTTTCCAGAAGTGTATATACATTGTCGCCATGAACTGTTTTAAAGATATAAGTGTTATTTTCAACCAGTATGAGAGAGTATGACTCAAAACAGAGGTACAAAGTTCGAATAAGGCCGAACTATAGAGTCGACATGGTTTAAGCAAGGAGAAAATAATCCTTATCCGCAGTATAAAATGAACACGTTAGATAAAAACAGTAGTGAGTTAGATCGAAAAAACGAATAAGGAATAAGGAACTGGTTCCCTATTCCTTTTTCAAAAGTCGAATAAGGAATAGAACATAGAGAAATAAAAATATTTAAATCACAATAATATCTTTTCAGAACGTGTATATACATTGTCATCATGAACTGTTTTAAAGATATAAGTGTTATTTTTAACCGGTCTGAGAGAGTATAACTCAAAACAGAGGTACAAAGTTCGAATAAGGAACTGGACTTTCCGGAGACAAAATGGTACAAGCAAGGAGAAAATAATACTTATTCACGATTAAAAACTATCCACAGTATATAATGAACACGTTAAATAAAAAAAGTGAGTAAGGTCGAAAAAACGGAAAAGGAATAAGGAACTGATTCCCTATTCCTTTTTTCAAAAGTCGAATAAGGAAAAGAACACAGAAAATGAAAATATTTTAATCGCAATAAAATCTTTTCAAAAAGTGTATAAACATCACCTTCCTGAACTGTTTTAAGGATATAATCAGTATTTTCATGGATATGAGAGAGTATGACTTATAATAGGGTATCAAAGTTCGAATAAGGAACTGCACTTTTCCAAACGACATGGTACGTACAGTGAGAAAATAAGCCTTACTCGCGGTTTAAAACGTTCCTGGGCATGAACTGAACACGTTACAATATAGCACGAGTAATTTAGATCGATGAACCGAATAAGGAATAAGGAACTGGTTCCCTATTCCTTTTTCAAAGTCGAATAAGGAACAGAACATAGAAAATGAAAAACTTCAAACCACAATAACTTCTTTTCAAAAAGTGTATATACATCATCTTCCTGAACTGTTTTAAGGATATAATCATTATTTTTTTCACGGATATGAGAGAGTATGACTTATAAGAGGGCATCAAAGTTCGAATAAGGAACTGCACTTTACCAAGTCGAGATGGCACACGAAATGAGAAAATAATCCTTACTCGCGGTTTAAGACGTTCCTGGGCATGAACTGAACACGTTACAATATAGGACGAGTAAGTAAGATCGATGAACCGAATAAGGAATAAGGAACTGGTTCCCTATTCCTTTTTCAATGTCGAATAAGGAACAGAACTTAGAAAATGAAAATATTTAAAACACAATAATATCTTTTCAAGAAGTGTATATACATCATCTTCCTGAACTGTTTTAAGGATATAATCAGTGTTTTTCACGGATATAAAAGAGTATGACTTATAAGAGGGTATCAAAGTTCGAATAAGGAACTGCACTTTTCCAAGTCGAGATGGTACATACAATGAAAAAATAATCCTTACTCGCGGTTTAAAACGTTCTTGGGCATGAACTGAACAAGTTACAATATAGCACGAGTAAGTAAGATCGATGAACCGAATAAGGAATAAGGAACGGGTTCCCTATTCCCTTTTCAAAGACGAATAAGGGACAGAATATAGAAAATGAAAATATTTAAACCACAATAATATCTTTTCAAAAAGTGTATATACATTATTTTCCTTAACTGTTTTCAGGATATAATCAGTATTTTTCACAGATATGAGAGAGTATGACTTATAAGAGGGTATCAAAGTTCGAATAAGGAACTGCACTTTTCCGATCGATACGGTACATACAATGAAAAAATAATCCTTATTCGAGGTTTAAAACGTTCCTGGGCATGAACTGAATACGTTACAATATAGCACGAGTAAGTAAGATCGATGAACCGAATAAGGAATAAGGAACTGGTTCCCTATTCCTTTTTCGAAGTCGAATAAAGAACAGAACATAGAAAATGAAAATATTTAAACCACAATAATATCTTTTCCAAAATTGTATATACATTATCTTCCTGAACTGTTTAAGGATATAATCAGTATTTTTCACGGATGTGAGAGAGTATGTGGTTTAAAACGGTCTTGTGCATGAAAAGAAACACGTTACCTTTTAGCACGAGTAAGTAAGATCGATGATCCGAATAAGGAATAAGGAACTGGTTCCCTATTCCTTATTCAAAGTCGAATAAGGAACAGAACATAGAAAATGAAAAAAATTGAATCACAATAATATCTTTTCAAAAAGTGTATATGCATCATCTTCCTGAACTGTTTTAAGGATATAATCACAATTTTTCACGGATATGAGAGAGTATGACTTATAAGAGGGTATCAAGGTTCGAATAAGGAACTGCACTTTTTCAAGTCGAGATGGTACAAGAAATGAGAAAATAATCCTTAATCGCGGTTTAAAACGCTCATGTGCATGAAAAGAAACACGTTACCTTATAGCACGAGTAAGTAAGGTTTAGAAACCGAATAAGGAATAAGGAACTGGTTCCCTATTCCTTTTTTAAAAGTCGAATAAGGAATAGAACACAGACAAAAATAATAAAAATATTTCAATCGCAATGAAATATTTTCAAAAAGTGTCTATACACGATTTTCTGGAACAGTTTTAAGAATGTAATAAGTATATTTTCACGGATATGAGGGAGTTAACTTGAAATAAGGTATCAAAGTTCGAATTAGGAACTGGACTTTTCAAATTCGAGCTGGTACAAGCAATGAGAAAATAAGCCTTACTCGCGGTTTAAAACGCTCATGGACATGAAAAGAAAACGTTGCATTACAACACGAGTAAGTAAGATCGAAAAACTAAATAAGGAATAAGGAACTGGTTCCCTATTCCTTTTTCAAAGTCGAATAAGGAACAGAACATAGAAAATGAAAATACTTTAATCGCAATAAAATCTTTTCCAAAAGTGTATATACATTGTCGTCATAAACTGTTTTAAGGATATGGGTGGTATTTTCCAGGGATATGAGAGAGTATGACTTAAAATAGAGGTACAAAGTTCGAATAAGGAACTGGACTTTTTGGAGACGACATGGTACTAGTAGTGAGAAAAAAATCCTTAATCGCGTTTAAAAACGTTTCACTGTATAAGATAAAACGTTAGATCAAAACAGAAGTAAGTAAGATCGAAAAACTGAATAAGGAATAAGGAACTGGTTCCCTATTCCTTTTTCAAAAATCGAATAAGGAATAGAACATAGAAAATGAAATAACTTTAATCTCAATAAAATCTTTTTAAAATGTGTGTATACACTGTCGTCATAAACTTTTTAGGATAAAATCGGTATTGTCCACGGACATGAGAAAGTATGACTAAAAATAGAGGTACAAAATTCGAATAAGGAACTGGACTTACAGGAGAAGACAAGGTACAAGCAGTGAGATGATTATCCTTACTCGCGCTTGAAAACGTTCCACAGCATAAGATAAGCACGTTAGATCGTAACACGGGTAAGACAGATCGAAAAACCGAATAAGGAATAAGGAACTGCTTCTCCATTCCTTTTTCAAATAGGACACAGAAAATGAAAATACTTTAATCGCAATACAATCTTTTTAAAAATTGTATATACATTTGTCGTCATAAAATGTTTTAAGGATATAAGTGGTATTTTCCTCGGATATAAGACAAAATGACTCAAAATGTGGTACAGAGTTCGAATAAGGAACTGGACTGTTGGGAGACGTCATGGTAAAAGCAGTGAGAAAATAATCCTTACTCGGTTCAACAGCATAGAAAGAAAACGCTAGATCATAGGACGAGTGAACAAGATCGAGAAACCGGATAAGGAATAAGGAACTGGTTCCCTATCTGCCTGAGACGAAATGGTAGAAACAGTGCGATAATAATCTTTAATCGCAGTAACAAACGTTCCGCTGTATAAAATGAACACGTTGGATCATAACACTTACTTACTCGTGCTATATTGTAATGTGTTCAGTTCATGCCCAGGAACGTCTTAAACCGCGAGTAAGGATTATTTTCTCATTTCGTGTACCATCTCGACTTGGAAAAGTGCAGTTCCTTATTCGAACTTTGATACCCTCTTATAAGTCCTACTCTCTCATATCCGTGAAAAATACTCATTATATCCTTAAAACAGTTCAGGAAGATGATGTATATACACTTTGAAAAGATGTTATTTTGATTTTTTTTCATTTTCTATGTTCTATCCCTTATTCGACTTTGAAAAAGGAATTGGGAACCAGTTCCTTATTCCTTATTCGGTTCATCGATCTTACTTACTCGTGCTATTTTGTAACGTGTTCAGTTCATGCCCAAGAACGTTTTAAACCTCGAGTAAGGATTTTTTTTCATTATATGTACCGTATCGATCGGACAAGTGCAGTTCCTTATCCGAACTTTGATACGCTATTATAAGTAATACTCTTTTATATCCGTGAAAAACACTGATTATATCCTTAAAACAGTTCAGGAAGGTAATGTATATACACTTTTTGAAAATTTTTTATTGCGATTAAAATATTTTCATTTTCTGTGTTCTATTCCTTATTCGACTTGTTGAAAAGGAATAGGGAACCAGTTCCTTATTCCTTTTTCGTTTTTTTTCGACCTTACTCACTTTGTTTTTATTTAACGTGTTTATGCTATGCTATGGAACGTTTTCAACCGCGATCAAGGATTACTTTCTCATTGCTTGTACCATTTTGTCTCCGGAAAGTCCTGTTCCTTATTCGAACTTTGTACCTCTGTTTTGAGTCATACTCTCTCTGACCGGTTGAAAATAACACTTATATCTTTAAAACAGTTCATGATGACAATGTATATACACGTTCTGAAAAGATATTATTGTGATTTAAATATTTTCATTTTTCTATGTTCTATTCCTTATTCGAATTTTGAAAGAGGAATAGGGAATCAGTTCCTTATTCCTTATTCGTTTTTTCGATCTAACTCACTACTGTTTTTATCTAACGTGTTCATTTTGTACTGCGGATAGTTATTAACCACGAATAAGGATTATTTTCTCCTTGCTTAAACCATGTCGTCTCTGAAAAGTCCAGTTCTTTATTCCAAATTTGTACCTCTGTTTTAAGTCATACTTGTTGAAAATACCACTTATATCTTTAAAACAGTTCATGATGACAATGTATATACACCTTTTGAAACGATATTATTGTGATTTAAATATTTTCATTTTTCTATGTTCTATTCCTTATTCGACTTTTGAAAAAGGAATAGGGAACCAGTTCCTTATTCCTTATTCGTTTTTTTTTTCGATCTTACTCACTACTGTTTTCATCTAACCTGTTAATTTTATACTGCGGATAGTTATTAACCACGAATAAGGATTTTTTTCCTTGCTTAAACCATGTCGAAACTATAGTTCCTTATTCGAACTTTGTAGTTCTGTTTTAAGTCATACTCTCTCATACTGGTTGAAAATAACACTTATATCTTTAAAACAGTTCATGACGACAATGTATATACACTTCTGGAAAATATATGATTGTGATTAAATAGTTTCATTTTTTTCTATGATCTGTTCCTTATTCAACTTTTGAAAAAGGAATAGGGAACCAGTTTCTTATTCCTTATTCGTTGTTTCGATCTTACTCGCTACTTATTTCATCTAACGTGTCCATTATATACTGTGGATAGTTTTAAACCGTGAATAAGTATTATTTTCTCCTTGCTTGTACCATTTTGTCTCCGAAAAGTCCAGTTCCTTATTCGAACTTTGTACCTCTGTTTTGAGTCATACTCTCTCATATCGGTTGAAAATAACACTTATATCTTTAAAACAGTTCATGACGACAATGTATATACACTTTAGGAAATGATATTATTGTGATTTAAATATTCTAATTTTTCTATGTTCTATTCCTTATTCGACTTTTGAAAAAGGAATAGGGAACCAGTTCCTTATTCCTTATTCGTTTTTTAGATCTTACTCACTACTCTTTTGGTCTAATATTTTTATATTATGCTGTGAAACGTTTTTAACCGCGATTACGTATTATTTTCTCACTGCTTGTACCATTTTGTCTCCGAAAAGTGCAGTTCCTGATTCGAACTTTGCACCTCTATCTTCAGTCATACTTTTTCTAATTTTGTGGAAAATACCACTTACACCATTGAAACATTTTATGACGAGAATGTACATACACTTTTTGGAAAGATATTGTTATGTTTGACGTATTTTCATTTTCTACGTTCTATTCCTTATTCGAATTTTGAAAAAGGAATAGGGAACCAGTTCCTTATTCCTTGTTCGGTTTCTCACCTTAATCACTTGTGCTATGATCTAGCATGTTCGTTTTATGCTGCTGAACCGAGTAAGGAGTATTTTTTCACTGCTTTTACATAGTGTTCTCCGAATAAGGAATAAGGAACTTGTTCCCTATTCCTTGTTCGAAAAAGGAATAAGGAACCAGTCTACTCGTCATATTTTAAAGTACTTCCAAAGAAAATCGAAACATTCCTGTGAACACAAATAAGCGTAAATGATCATTGTGAAACTTTTGGTCAAATTCATTGCTTGGTCAAAATCTGATTTACCACCTTTAATCTCCAAAAGTATTAAAAATAGTAATTTTATGTGAAATATAAGTTTAATTTGTTTCGTTCTGCTCATAGTTAATTTAGCGCGCATCATATCAATATCATTCAATTAAGTCAAGTGTAAGACCGTACAAAACATTTCCTCGAAACATATCTATGAAAATTACACATTTTATATCCTAATTAAATGTACATGTCTTAATTTTTATCCTATTTAAAAGTGCATGTAGTACTATGTCAAGATTATTTACCAAGCCATAACATCTTGTTATGATAGTATGTTCTTATGATAATTAGTAAGGAAATAAGCTACAAAAGAGTTAAAATGAAATGAAATATTGTTACCTTTCTCTAACTTTATAACTTTTGAATGTCATGTTTTTTCTAATCCTATCAAAGAAACACACTCGTACAATATTGCTGCGTCCAAAAAGGCAAATTTTTGTAATAAAAATGAATATGTTATATGTAGCTGTCACATATTAGCATAACAGATAGGATGAAATTAACAAAAACACACGTATATGTATAAACTGGTATTACTATGAGTATATGAGTTGCGCAATGAAAAAACCAACATAGTGCATTCGCGACCAATATGGATCCAGACACGCCTGCGCATCCGCGCAGTCTGGTCAGGATCCATCCTGTTCGGTAACAATTTCTCTAATTGCAATGGGCTGGATTCTGACCAGACTTCGCGGATGCGTAGGCTGGTCTGGATCCATGCTTGTCGCATATGCACGATGTTGGTTTTCTTATGGCGCGGCTCATATTATAGTTGGCAAAGATAAGATAAGATAAGATATGTCTCACTCTGTATGAATGCAAATATTATACAGTTACATTTACATATAAAAGATAATGAGAGACTAGGTGAACAAATATGTATTACCGAATTAAATTTTAGATACTTTCATATTAATATTCTATTACTAAAATTTTTAAAAGGATTTTATACTATTCAAAGTAAAATCTCCATCTACTAAAAAGAACAATATGTAGATATTACAGATTTCACACACACACACACACACACACACACACACACACACACACACATGCCTTTAGCCCTTGGAAACAGACAGACTTATCAGTGTATTAGGGACAAACAAACTGATCCCTAAATGCCTAAAACATATATACATGTGTATTCTTTAAATTTTAAATTCTAGGATCTTATCACAAAAAACAGATTATCCACTAAGTATACCATGCTTAAATTCTTAATATGATAAAGAGATACTATTTGGCAAATGGAATTAGTGACAAATTCTTTTTACGTAACCCTGACATCCAATGGAGTGGAGTGAATTGAAGTACGTAGTATGTAGTATCACCGGATGTACTGGAATGTAGTGAGAACGTGAGTTATTTAGTGGAACTGTTACATCAAGTGAGTGAAGTAAACTGCACTGAAATTTTTGATGAAGCAGCGTATTTACTTAAGTTGAGATACTGAGTGAGAATTGAATTAGAGCAAAAATAAACTAGAGCCCCGCCTACCAGCGCCACCGCTCGTCTGAAAAAGTACTACTTCAGAATTTCTAAGTACAAAAAGGACCATAATTTTGTCAAAATGCAGGTTAGAGTTATGGGTTTTGGCCTACATAGTCACCTAATGATGACAAATAAGTGTGCAAAGTCTCAAAGCCGTAGCTCTTATAGCTATTGCGAAAAAGTTGACCTAAACAAAACAAAATAAAATTTAAAAAAAAAAAAAAAAAAAAAAAACAACGTAAAATAAAAAAACAACAACAACAAAAGCTATTAAGTCACCTCATGATGATAAGATGAAAAACAAATGTGCCACGTTTCAAAGCTGTAGTATCTATAGTTTTATAGTTTTGTTTGTTTTGGGTTTAACGCCGTTTTTCAACAGTATTTCAGTCATGTAACGGCGGGCAGTTAACCTAACCAGTGTTCCTGGATTCTGTACCAGTACAAACCTGTTCTCCGCAAGCAACTGCCAACTTCCCCACATGAATCAGAGGTGGAGGACTAATGATTTCAGACACAATGTCGTTTATCAAATAGTCACGGAGAACATACGCCCCGCCCGAGGATCGAACTCACGACCCCGCGATCCGTAGACAAACGCTCTTACCTATTTATAGTTTTGAGAAAAGATGGACCTAAACATAAAAAAATAACAATTGACGACAATACCTCGTAGATTTTTCAAAAATCAGACGAGCTTAAAATGCAAATAATTTTCCGTGATCTAAGATATTAAATGTGAAAAAGTATTAACTGTTTCCAAGGACCAAATGCATCATTTCTTTAAGTTCAATCATACCGTACTATTTTTCTTCTGTCTAAGATATTAAGACAGGTTTTGACACAATACAATGGATGTGTTTGAGACCAATATCCAACTTTATCAGTGTCAGTAAGTTCTATAAAAATTGTGTTTAAGTTTGAAATCGGCGTGAACTTGGCAGTACAGCAGTAGCAGCTGTAGCAGCAGTTAACTGCCAGCAGTTACAACAGCTAACCGCTGCTACTGCCAGCAGTTACATCAGTTAAATGCTTGTACTACCATAAGCGAAGTGCTGCTACTGCCAGCAGTTACATCAGTTAAATGCTTGTACTACCAGAAGCGAAGTGCTGCTACTGCCAGCAGTTACAACAGTTAAATGCTTGTACTACCAGAAGCGAAGTGCTGCTACTGCCAGCAGTTACAACAGTTAAATGCTTGTACTACCAGAAGCGAAGTGCTGCTACTGCCAGCAGTTACAACAGTTAAATGCTTGTACTACCAGAAGCGAAGTGCTGCTACTGCCAGCAGTTACAACAGTTAAATGCTTGTACTACCAGAAGCGATGTGCTGCTACTGCCAGCAGTTACAACAGCTAACCGCTGCTACTGCCAGCAGTTACAACAGTTAAATGTTTGTACTACCAGAAGCGAAATGTTGCTACTGCAAGCAGTTACAACAGCTAACCGCTGCTACTGCCAGCAGTTACAACAGTTAAATGCTTGTAGTACCAGAAGTGAAGTGCTGCTATTGCCAGCAGTTACAACAGTTGAATGCTTGTACTAACAGAAGCGAAGTGTTGCTACTGCCAGCAGTTACAACAGCTTACAGCTGCTACTGCCAGCAGTTACAACAGTTAAATGCTTGTAGTACCAGAAGTGAAGTGCTGCTACTGCCAGTAGTTACAACAGTTGAATGCTTGTACTTACAGAGGCGAAGTGTTGCTACTGCCAGCAGTTACAACAGCTTACCGCTGCTATTGCCCGCAGTTACAACAGTTAAATGCTTGTACTACCAGAAGCGAAGTGCTGCTACTGCCAGCAGTTACAACAGTTGAATGCTTGTACTAACAGAAGCGAAGTGTTGCTACTGCCAGCAGTTACAACAGCTAACCGCTGCTATTGCCAGCAGTTACAACAGTTGAATGCTTGCACTACCAGAAGCGAAGTGCTGCTACTGCCAGCAGTTACAACAGCTATCCGCTGCTATTGCCAGCAGTTACAACAGTTAAATGCTTGTACTACCAGAAGCGAAGTGCTGCTACTGCCAGCAGTTACAACAGTTTAATGCTTGTACTACATGAAGTGAAGTGCTGCTATTGCCAACAGTTACAACAGTTAAATGCTTAATCTATATAAATGTTCATCTTTAAACACAGCGTTATGTAAATCCATAACAGATCAAACGGAATTATACGGAAGTCTATCGTGTTGTATATTTTTTTTTTCCAAGTATGTACAAAACATATTATATAATGCTCAATCGATGTGATGCATGCATGAGCAAATGAAATAAGTTATAATTCTGTGAAATTCTTGGCTAGATAAATTGTACTGCAGACGCGAATCAGCTGTCGAAACTTACTGATAATAAAGAATTATGCACGGTATTTTGTGTTAAGATGAAATTTGTTATACATTATAAGAAAATGGAAAATATTTGAATGAAAGAACGAACCAATTTTGTCACACCTAAAACGTGCATAAAAAGATAAATTGATAGAGAACTGAGCCTCAACCGATTATGTGACAAGCCTCCATGCAACCACCAGTTAGAAACACCATTTTATTTAGACAGGGAGTGTGAATAATCTAAACAAGGCAGATTTCTATAATAGACAGACGAGTCTATAAATTGAACTCTCAAAAGCAAAATCAATTTATGTTTTAGTGCATTGTAACTCTGAGATTAAGCCTGAACTATAATGTAATTACATCCCCTGATTGCATCTAAAGAAAAGGAAAGTAGAAACTCCCGCGCTTTTCTAACTGGCAAGGAATGGTTTTGAATTGTGGCCCGGGCTTGTTTTCTGAATAAAATGAGTAAATGTCTTTTATACGCATTTATATTGAATGAGTTATTTAACGATAACTGAAGTAAAAATAAATAAATAAGTAAATAAAAAACAACAACAACAACAACAACAATTTCTCAATCGTGCAACATCGGGCATTTCCCTATTCTCTGGTAAATACGCGTAGCATAAAGGCCGAGGTGATCAGATTGAACAGTTTCTAAGTTGATGTGTGCTAGAAGCGAATTTTCTAGCTCCCAAGAGAAGATTTGGACTAAAACTAAAGTGTGGCGAGGAAAATCAGTCAAAACAGGAAAGGTCAGACATCAGTCTATGTATTCATCCATGTATATTGTAGATTAATTACAATCATGATTATTAAATAACACAGACGTTAATCCCCAGCTCCGCCCAAGACCTTTAGTTTTGGCCCGGACCAGGTGGCCGTTGTAGAGGAGTTGTCGCCTTTTGGGGAAAACTCTTGTTTGGGAGGAACCCGGGGTGAGGTGTGAGGCAGAGGTGGCCTAAAATGCTTACAGCAGTTAATGTTAATAGAGGACCGTTTTTTTTTTGTTTGATTTTTTTTCAAATGCCTTCAGTGGGCCGACTTTGCATTTTTCTTCATATAGTAGTATATACAACACTTGACTATGACAGACATTAGTATTCAAGCAATGTTGGCGATACATGACATGAACCCTGATCCAGTGACCTTTTGATAATGATCATTTCATCTCACGTCTTAATTCATTACGTGACGGTGCAAACGGGATTTCCGTAAATAAACGAAATAGAATATTTTACCAAGTGAGGGTTTCTTTCTAGAGTACTTTCAGTTCATCTATAGAGGGGAGCCGTTTCGCTATGTTGGCATAACTCGTGGCCACATCCATTTATAAACGTATCTGTATTATTTACCTTGAAGCAGTAACAATTAAATATTAGTTCAGTTATGTAATTTAATTTATAGCTTCTTTATAAACAGATGTATTTAAAGCGGACACGATGGTCTCGTGGTAACAATGTCTTACTTAGAAACTAGAGGTCATGAATACGAGCCCCCATTCCTCCAGCTAAAATTAGGTGTTTTATACATGGCATGTTAAAGAAACAATACAGATTTTGGATTTGGAGCGTCTGTTTTTTGCACTCTCTTGCCACTAACATTACATACAGTCTTCTGGAGGAGTTACCAATATGGATTTCCGGTGGCGACTATGACTGACATTGAAAACAAACAAATACACCGATGCATTTAAACCGAAAGCAGTTCATCTCCTCTGCGAACTAATAGTATGTTATACAAAATTGCCATATCCTTAGGAATGTCATAAGTGATATCCCCTATCGCCATCCCCATCGTTACATCCAACTTAATGCAAGGCTTATGGTTCTCGCCCCGTACACAGTCTAAACGTTATTACTTTGGGTCCTTTGTAATCATAGATGTCTGTTTGTATATAATTTTTATAGTCGCCACCGGTAACCCATATGGGTGACTTTCAAGAAGACTGTTAGTACTGTTTTTGGGAGGATAGTGCAACATACAGAAGATGCTACAATCACAGAAGCTTTCCTGGTTCTTAGATTTGCCGGGTGTAAAGCACCCATACACGGGACTCTTATCGCAATGTTAGTAATTTTAGTTTGAGGAGCGGGGGCTCGAACGCACGACCCCTGGTTTCGTAGTCAGACAGTGTTAACACGGGACTACCGCGTCCGCTCTGTAATCATAGGGTCCATTTCAATGTTCTTTTGTAATAGACTATCACTTAAAGGCGGTGCTAGGGGATCGTTTGGGATGTATCACTTTTAATTACCTCTCCTGAACAGATGCAGGCTGACTGCAAGTTGTCTTGCTTGGTTATGTTTTTATACTTTACCAAAAGCATGTGGCGGTCCTAAATTATCTGCCCTTTCATAAACTCATAACTGATTTTATGCTGAGTGTTACGAGTTTCTTCACCCCCAAAACCTTTCATAAGCACTCAAACTGTCAAACTGCTATTTATTTTTAGTTTTATTTCATTTAGTTATTTTTTGTTTGATTGTGTTCTCTTTTTCTTATAGATTTCTTGTAAAGGCAACGTTGTACAGGTAAGAGATATTAGTTTATGTGTACCCTCTAAAGTGAAATCTGTGTGACAAATGTTCAATTCTAAAAACAAACACATCAGAAGTCATAAGCTGGCTGTCAGTATATCGATAAAAATACTAGAAGGGAGATAAATGTATAATTTTTAATCTTAGGTTATATCACACGGCATTATTTAGCTCTTAGAATTCTCAGCAGAACTGATTTCCTGTCAGTGCAAAGCCGTCTAAGATCCGCATTCTTAACCAAATTTTATATGGAATTCTATCTAGATCTATGCTTGCAGGAAGTTGTAGTTAATAACCTACGAGGCTTTTAATTTTTTTATCAAGGACATTTAAAGCAGTCGTCCTAATAGAGAACATGTATAATTACATGATTAAAAAGACACCTCTTTCAATTTGCACCATAAAGGGAAGTAATAAAAACATTGTATTCAATTAATTATCATAAATACTTTCTTATATTCAAACGAAATTAATCAAAAATTCTAATATGTTTGTCTCGGTTAATGACGTCACGTTAACGTGCGGTGACGTCAAAGTTTTTGTTGCGACCAAAAAGAGCGCTTCTATATTTTATCTACTGTTTTAGATTAAGGGCATATTAGAATCGAAATAATTTATAGCACAACCGTGTTTTAACACTATTATACACTCGGGTGGTAATAGTCGTACAAATAAGATCACTCGGGCTGCGCCCTCGTGAAATTATTACGCCCGACGTATAACCACCCATCGTGCATAAATAGTGTTAAAGCACTCTTTTGCTATAAATGATTGTGTCTGAAATCATTCGTCCTCCACTTCTGATAATTCATGTGGGGAAATTGGCAGTTACTTGCGGAGAACAGGTTTGTACTGGTACAGAATCCAGGAACCCTGGTTAGGTTAACTGCCCGTCGTTACATGTCTGAAATACTGTTGAAAAACGGCGTTAAACCCAAAACAAACAAACAAAGAAAAATTCTTAAATAAAAGTTAAATAGAACCTAATATATAATACTTTATGCTCATACCAAAAAAGTGTGGTAACAGGCAATATGGTACTTTAATGCTCTTCTTCTGAAATTATAATTCTGAAATAACACTGAACTGTTTTTATTACGATATAGTGTATAGTTTGGGTGTGACTCACTGCAGACCAGGAGCGCCTGTATAAATTACAGACTCCGGTATAAACCGGATTCAAGCAGTTTGAACGAAAAGTTTCTTGAATGTATATATTCTGTATACATTTAGTCAGTATATTATACATATTATACACTAGATGCGTACGGACACGCAATAATTTGCGTATTTTTGCCGTGCGCTCCAACTGATAATCACTTCCGGACATGCGCAGAAGACCGCTCCAGCTCTGCAATGAGCAATATCGGTATGAAAAAAAAAAAGAAGCCAAGGAGAGGTCAGCTGCTGCACAATGTGTGGGTCTGAGCTTCTCACACAGTTTCTTTGGCGTTTTGAATTTCCCAAATTGAACGTTACAAAAGAGAAATGCCACTGTTGCTGTGGACGAAATTTTTTTCGAAGCCGTTAAATACCTGTGCAGTTGCATCAAACAGTTTTCTACTGCGTTTGTGTATATGGAAAATATGTGATTATATCATTTGATGTCATATTGCTGTTGATACTAATACAAGGGTTTGAACACAAGTCGTATATAAATTCGTAGACCATATTTTATTTCACATACACTTTACAATGTTTTTTTTTATCAAGCACGATACAAACAAGACAATTTTGCAACAGTGTTTGTGTGTGTGTGTGTGTGTGTGTGTGTGTGTGTGTGTGTTTTGCAAATTTTTATATCACTTGTACAGCTGTGATATCATGACCGAAAAATGCAATGCGCACAATTTCTAGTTTTTTGGTTGTTGCTCTTCTAACCGGACAAAAACAGCATTCAGGCCTGTAGGTCACACACGCATATAGTATTCCTAATATCTACATAAAACTGACATTTTAAGAGCTACCAAACATAGCTATGTAGACCCATTTCAGAGAACAAATCTTTACCTCATTTTAAAGAGTTCTGATAAAACTGGCATAGAATGAAGAGAAAAGTAGGGGTAATTTATCTTCTAAAAAGATTTCTCTTGTCAAATTTGCTTACTGTAAAATCACATCAGAATCACACTGCTGTGACCTGGAAGTACTACTCATACTAAAATTGAGTTCACTTCACCAAATACAACCTCATTTTCTTTTTTCCTATAAAACTGTCAAAAATACATCCAAAATGAAATTTAAACAGAAACCAGTTTTAATTTAGACCTCTGCGGCCATGCCAAGTGAAAAATTAGTTTTAAAAAACCTGTCCGCCATTCGCGACGATACTGGATGGCTCCAACTCCGATTCCTTTACTATAGTTAGGCCTATATTAGTTAGCTTAAAAAATAAATGTACTGCTTTCCGTTAGAATCGTAAATTCAAAAACATGTCAGATAAGCGACCTCTTACGAAAATTAAAGTACAAAACATATATATGAATGCAAATATATAATTTTCAAGGTGCTAAGAGAAATGAAGTGTGAACCGGAGTAGAAGAGGGAGAATGCACTTGAAAAACATCCTGTGTCCTTTTTTGCGACACCATTCGTTAACTTTCTTAATCATTCCAAACTCAAAATAAAACGTACTTTATATAAAGACACAACATATACTGTGTACAATTAAAAGAACAATACAGGTATACACAGTTGAAACACAGTATATACAATACATTGCGCCACCATTTATATGAAGTTAAAAGCACTGCATATGCAGTTGAAATCCTCGCATGTAAATTTACCAGAAATTCACATGCAGTTGCAGGTGCCTCATATATAGTTGCAGGTACCGTACATATATACAAGGACGGCACATAAAATACAAACGCCACAAAAAAGGTTAAAAAGTCACTTGTAAAGTTGTCAGAAGCACTACAAATCATATACAATGTACAGCTAAAATCGATGCATACAAAATAATTAAAAGCACAACATGCAGTGCACCACATATACAGACCACAAGCGCAAATGTAAGCATAGTTAAAAGCACCACGTATACAGGGGGAAATTGATAGTATACATAGTTAAAATGACCGCAAATACATAAATGAACATCGCATACATGGTTATTATATGCATATATATATATATATAACTTATATATGGCATAACCGGAGTAAGTACAGTATAAAATGCTATATCAACACCAGAAGACAGCGATGGCGTTCCATAATTAAAGGTAAAGTACCGCCGACCTTGTATGTAATATAGGGCATTACAAAAATATGATTATATGTACATTTAACTTCAAAGTATTGACCTTAGCTGAAACTATTTAACAATTTTATTTGAAATTTGCTTCTAAAAACTTTAAAAAAAATCTGCTTAAATGTGCAAATTTGTTACTATGTCATATTCTATACCATGTCATGTCGTTTCCTTTGTACGGTTAAAATGAATTAAACATAGACATACTGAAAATTAAAACTGTTACCTTTCCCCAAGTCTAAAATGTTTAAAAGCCATTTTCCTAATCCTAGATAGAATACAATCTAATATACTGTACAGAGTGGCAACATAGTATTAAATGTTCAAATGTTACTTCATTGTGCAAAATCCAAATGCATTTCAGTCATTCAATATGGTAACATGATCACAAAACCAACTGAAGTTCAAATAATAACGATTTTTTTTTGTATTGTTACGGATAGGTACACTTAGGCCTAATTTTAGATACAGTTTGAGTTTAATGTCGTACTCATTTTGTTAGCCGTTATATTTATATTAATAAGCCCAACAGGTGGTGTAAAGTAAGAACTGCATGAGGCAAATAAAATGTTGAAAATATAATGTTTTAGGAAGATAAGATCTACGTCAATTTATGTTCTTGATTCTATCTTTTACCAACAGTTTAAGAGACAATACATTTAAAAAAATTGTTTTGTTTATGCAGTTCATCTGTTTTGAGTCGTTTCGGAACGAAAATTGTTAATTTAATTTAACATATTATGGAAGGAATATTTTACTCTTTGGCATTCGGATAAGAGGGGTCGCATTTGAATTATTTTGTTTATGCAGTTTATGTGTTTTGAGTCGTCTCGAAAAGAAATTGGTTTGAACTGAATTTAAAATAGTATGGAAGGATTAAATTATTTTACCGTAACCTAACGAAAATCTGTTTTTGAACGGCTTGTATTCTCTATTATCTATAACCTTTTTTATTTATTTTAATGTTTATTTTCCCCCTTGCAAGAGAAAGATTTACAGTGTCTAGACGTCGTTCAAATATATGACGAGGTCGGGAGCCAAGACCAGACGGCTTCCTTCTAGACGTATGAAAGTTCAGTCCAACTTGCATCCACCTATGTCAAACAATGCGAATAATGATACTTCTTGCATGATAGTCTTTAATATAAGGATAGTAGTGTTGAAGTTTGTCTTAAAAGAAGGGGTCATTTGAAAAATCTCTTGCAGTCCGATATGAAGGACTGCACTAGAAGAATATAGTTATGTTATCGTAATCAGAAACTTCTGGGTTACCAATATAAACAGTATCCAAGACAATATCAAAATTCCGCAGATTCTTTAGAAAATCGTTCCGACAATCATTGTAGAGTGTGCATTCAAAGAAAAAATGATAATTAGTTTCAATTTTAACATATTGGCAATGCCGCATAATGGTGAAGGAGAAATATTCCTAAGGAACAAGTGATAATTCAGTGCACTGCATTTAGTACGGAGACGTGTAGGAGAACCTGAGACTTCCTGTTCCGAGCGTAATAGTACATTGGTGTACGTCGCTAGTTTAAGTTTAAAGTTCGTTTAAATGAAGACAGTGTTTGAGAGTTGCGAGTATCAGAGTTAAGCAGGTTCAAATCACGTATAGTTGAAGGCAAAAATGAATTAAAATAAAGTGTTGTTCTTTCTGGTATACCGTGGATGTTGTCTGAATTCCTTAGATTATACGTGTGTCACCTGAGTCAGGAACAAGAGAAGACAGATATGTTGGGGTCAAATTCGACTTCATTTTGAAGGACAAGATGAGTCTATGTTTATAGCGTCTTTCTGAGACAGTTTCCCATGTATTTCTCTTTTCTTATTGAGATGAGATTAGTCGCACCAGATGCAATGCGTGCACATTCATTTTGAATTTTATCAAGTTGGCCCAGTTCATATTTAGTACAGTTGCTCCACACCACATCAGCATATTCAAGTAAAGGTCTTATAAAAGATATCAAATGAGAATTTCAATTTGCGCATAATGTTAACTTTCTTCCACGCCTTTTCTAAAATGTAGTTGATTTGAGGATGCCAGGAGCAATCACTTGACAAGAATACACCCAGATGTTTGTGTTCAGTTACTTCGAGGGTATGGTTGGCCATTTCGTTTTCTTGATATCAACAAAGTTTCAGATTTAGAAGGATTAAATGTGACGAGCCATTTATCTGCCCACGAAGATATTGTTTTAATGTCAGACTGAGGAATACCTGCCGCTGTATCTGGTTGCTCAACTATAACGTAGAGACTTGTGTCGTCACGTCAGCAAAAATAAAATTAACACATGATCTAATTTCATCAACAATATCATTTATGAAGATAAGGAATGGTAAGGGACCAAGGATTGATCCTTTGGGAACACCAGCTTTTACAAAATCCCAGTTTGATTTAACTCCAGGAAGGACAACTCGTTGGCGTCAGTTAGAAAGATAATTTTCAAACCAAAGAAGGAGAGCACCTGTAATCCCAGCATAGTTTACAAAGCAGACCTCTATGCCAGACTTTGTCAAAGGCTTTGCTGATATCAAAGAAGACCACACGCACCTCAAGACAGTTATCGAGAGGTTTGCAGAGAGTGTCATATATGAAAACAAGTTGGTTGACTGTTGAGTCACCTGGAATGAAACCAGATTGCACTGGAGTAAGAAAACGAGAAACATGAAGGTGATTGAAAACATGCTTGAAGATAAGACGTTCAAAAACCTTTCCAATGGTATTTAAGAGGGAGATGGGGTGGTAATTACTAGGTTTTAAATTTATTAAGATGGCAACGCTATGTCTTTATAATAATAAATTTATAATAAAAACTTTTAAAATGTTAAGTTTATCCAAATGTTTTTAAAATCGGCTTGAAATATGCGGACATCTTTATTTATTGGCAAATATCTCAAAGCCAGCCACATAAACCGTCGTGTACATTTTGTTTCACCATATTATAGAACATATGTTTATTTACGATTTTGGAAAGTTGCATTTTTATTCAGTTCATTTTGGAGTGCACAGTTGGTTGTAGAATCCATATATTCGGCACAGTATGAGAATACGGAATGTTCTAGAGTTTAGAATTCCTGTAATGCCCAGTAAATCTGTTATTGTACCGGACAAATCTCGAATCGCGCAAGGGATGTTTAAACTGTACTTTTTCAAAGTTTTTATATAGATTTATAGTAAAAGTCATAACTACAGAACAGATTAAGCAGGTCCGGATCCAGAGTCGGGCCGTAGGGCCCGTGTCCCAAAGACTTTTGTTGAGAAGTTACCTGTACGCAGCAAACTATTTTGGCAAAGGAATAATGTTTTCTCAAAATTCAGAATACATAAATTTAAACATTTGCTAGGTGGTGGTTGGGTGGAGAGAGCTCCTGACTACCCTAACACGGGTAGAGGGTCCCCTCCCGTACCTACTCCCCTCTCGGAGCTATTATGCGCCTTACCGATGACGCCTTTGTTGTTTACCTGGCACCCTCTTTTTCTAGGTCAAATATTTGTTGATCCGGGCCTGTAAAATAAAAAAACAAAAATATATACTACCACAGCCTATATTTTATTAATGCAAAAATGTTATTCTAGAACTGATCTGCGAATTTTAAGAATTCCAACATGCCAACTATGGGATCCATAAAATGTGCAGGACAAAGAATGGTTCATATTCTCATATTAAGTTTCCAGTTTCCCTCCCAGCCTTGACGTTAGAACTCCCAAACCAACGATTGAATGACTTATTATTAGAACAAAAACAAGAAGAACGTATGCCTTTATTGAATTTATTTGTACTTGATATATTTGATAAAAATGAATAATTTAGAAGGTTATGGAACTTGGACGCAAATGTGAACTATAAGGTGTCTACAGAGTTCGCTCCAATTTTCCGAAAACCAAAAAATTATGGTTTTAAATTAGAATAAAGTATTTGATTTTTGTACGTATTGCTTTTTTGAACTATGAACAATGTCAAGTATTTGCACAATTACATATTTTGTACACCAATATGTACGAGGGGTGTTCAATAAATACCCGGAAAAGTGCTCTCACTTCTTTATTTCTAGTCATATTTTGCTAAAATTTGAAAATATGACGGATAGGCTATGAACATACTGAATGCAAATACTTAAATTACAGATTTCAGAACATGCACAATATTTATTTGTCGTCTCCTAGGCAACGCCATCACCTCAAAAGCGGCCCAACGTCATTATGATGCTGTCATCATCACACTCAATTAATCAATACTACTCGTGACCATTGATTCAATGTTTATCACCATTAAATGCATTTTACACCTTCCTAAGAATAAATAAATACTGTTCATATGATGTTCCTGTCGTATCGAAGAAACTGGACACTGAACTGATGCCCTATCAAGGAGCTCTTTAATTTATTAAATGTGACTGAACGTTATTTTTCATGTCTGTAACACAAGTCGTCAGCAATATTCTCCTGACCACTTTTAAACGTCACGTCCCACTAATAAAATTTTGTTTTCTTCAGGGCATTATCCCTTAAACCTTTTTCAGCATAACATTTGTCTCTTTCCTTGATTTTCGATTCAAAACACAAAATGTTATCCCACATCTCCGTTCAACACTGATTTTCAAGCGACGACCAACTCAATATGCCTGACAAATATTTTAATGATGTCACATTTATAATTTGATGTTATTGGCGTAACGCTTACTTTTCATATCAATATTCACCCAATTTAAGAAAAGGTAGCTTGAAAAATAGGTAAGTGACAAGTAATGTTTTAGCGCATGTAAAATAGAAAAAGAGACAAAATTGGGCCGGATGACGTCACATGACGTTGCCACGGGGACTCGCATTTACTTATTATTTATCCAAAGACAATCTAATTTTGACATATCAACTCAGTATTCCTTAGTCTACATTTTGTAGCATTTTCATTTATTTTTGATTGATACATGAAGAATTGAGAGCACTTTTCCGGTTATTTATTGAACGCCCCTCGTAAACTCAGGTATTAAAGTCCAGCAAGATATATAGCAAAGCCGATGAGGCGGCAAAGCACGACGATACAAATAATGAAAGTATGGAACTGTCATTTTGAACTTTGAACAAAGGGTGTTTCTGCAATATCAATTTGAAACATTAACGTAGTTTATTCGAGTTCCTTTGTCACTGCCGACTCTGTGGGCAGGTTCACATCGGAGCTCTGGAGAAGTGTAGGCTCTTGTGTAAATGATACTTGCTCCCACCAGTAAAGTAACCGACCAATCAAAACTTGGGCCCTGGAAGTATTTAAAGCTGCTATTCCCCTGCACATTGAGCGCTGTGATGAAAAGCAAGGAACCACAGTAAACCTTACCTCAGCGTAGTGTTTGCAGATTTCAGCTCTTCAACAGGGAAGGTACGATTGGTGTACTAATTTATACCGTTCCTGTGGGTTATCGAGTATAGAGTCGGTCTCTACCCTACCCTAGAGCAAAGAAGTATAAAATACACAGAATGGAAACTGGCTGTATTCTCGCGCGATCTCGTGTCAGAGCGTGAATCGGTGTTATCTTCGTAAAAACAAACATCGGCGAGCATGGAGTTACAATTTGTACCTTTAAAACTACATTTAAAATACATGTTAGCTTCTAAAACAACATAAGTTTAATGTGAAATAGTCTTAAGACACAAACTACACGTTTCTTACCATCAAAAGAAGCGTGGTCTTACGGTCATACAGTGATAATTAATTTACTGATGAATAATCTCTTTCGCATACAAAATGGCGCATGGAGAACACGTCACTTCCGGTAAACGAGATCTCATTCAGTTGTCACGTTTTTTTTGGCGAGATTTGCTCAATATGCTTTTCAAGTTGCCGATCTATTTTTATTTTTATAGCTCTTTGCCTAGAGCTTCTATTTGAAATTTCCCTAAGTGTCGTCAACATGTTACTTTCGTTTCTCAATGCGGTTTCCCACCTAAAATTCAATGTATCATTGGCTATGACGTTTCTGTCAATTTCCATATTGGCCTCTTTGACTTTTGCCTCCACAGAACACGCCATGGGTCGCCAAGTTCGTGTCCCTTGACAGCACAGTAGCAGATGATGTTACATGACGACTATTTGTCTTACAAAGTTAGGCATATTAGACATGTCTTCTAAAAAAAGCACACACACAACACTCGTCATAGCCTCGCCCTGTATATTTTCTCCAAGTCGCCTGATAATTGCTCTATCTATCATTAGGGAACTAATTAATCCGCAATAATAGAATGTACCACATGTATTAATTTAAGGTAAAGGGATACGTCACATTAGTGACGGTATGTATCGCTGTCAGCATGCATGCACATGTATTTAAAACAACACGCTTTTTAACTTCAAGTTATAAGGCTTTCAAGTTATTTCCAACAAAGATGAAAATATATTTCGTAGTATGTAATAATGTTAGTATACCGACATAAAAATAATACAGGGTTTTGACAATTCTGATTTTCCCAAACATACCAATCATATCCGTATCCATTTCTATATCAGTTTAATCGAACGTTTTTTACCCAGTTTTAGTAACCAATACTTTCAAAATAAAATAACATCTGATAACATTTCTAACATATCTATAATCTAGCATTATCTATTATCCCTGAGCTAATACCTAACACAACGTTTTGATGCTACCGGTATAACGTGCAAAGTATAATTTTTCACGATCGCTAGCAACAGCTGCGCAAAGATCTAAGAGGAACTGACATAAACCGCTTACAAGCATACATTTGTAACTCTTCAATTCCATATATATAATCTTAACCCCATATTTCATATTCATGTAATAATATTGGGGTTATTTTAGCATAAAACAAATTAAGACATGTTAGTTTTTTCTTCTTTTTTTGTCATAAGCATTAAGTGATTCATAGATGATAAAAGAGATGCTTAGATCCTTTTTGCTCTACAAGCGAAATGATCAGATATTTTACATATGAAAAGTGTACTGCTGATTAACAAGACGCATTAACTGCTTGGATTTTCTCCCCATTATACAACCATTTTTTCATGTTTTGATACATCTCCACCGTCCTTAAAGACAATTATTTTCGTTTCTGAATATTTACACACATATTCTATTCATGAAAATAATTAGATAGTATATTTTAACTGTTGTTGCAGACCATATACTATACCTGCAGTTACACATCGGCAAAGAGTAAAATACAATTAGGATCTGAATCATATCTGGAGTTAATTATATACAAGAGAGGCCACTTTTATCCATAACAACATATTAAAAGAACAATGTTTACAATAATGATGAGAAGAATGTAATAAGAATGTAATAATGGACGCAGTGGTCGAGAGGGCTAGGACGCTTTCCTACGGAGGTGAAGGCCCACAGTTCGAATCCTGTCTACTCCCATTGCGGTGTGTCCTTGGACAAGGCACTTTGTCACGATTGCCTCAGTCGACCCAGCTGTAAATGGGTAGCAACAAATTGTTTGGGGTAAGGTATAATTGGTTTTAATTACTCTTAAAATAGGGTCGCTCAAAAGCTCAACAGAGCTTATATGTTGATTGTTTCACAACGTGACGGTAAATTAGATTTACCTTTACCTTTAATAATAATGCTAAGTTGATTTCTTATAGGCGTTTTAAATCAATTTTTATATGTGATACTTAACTTGATATATTAGTTATCAAGAAATAAAGATACACTTTCGGTATTTTGTGAAAATCTTCAAACCCACTTCTAGCAGATCGTTATTTTGGTGTATGTAGACTGAGACAGGAGATTTTGTTGTTGTTGTTTATGTTGTTTTGAAAAAAAAAAATCTTGAAATAAATGCTATTTTTTATAGGTCTGTCCTTTGTATGAAACACTTTAAGAAAAATACATACAAAAAAATCTATGAACACCCCAACGAAAATATCTTTAAAAGTATTATAGTTTATATGTAATACACATTTATGATTGATGGTGTATGGGCCAGAGTACTAAACAATAAAGATTTGAATTTGATGAGCATTTACTTTTTCTATGCATTATTCAATAATGTTATAGAGGTATCTATGGATTAAAAATAGTTGTTTCTTAATTCTTCTCAAAGTTCTTCTTCCAGTACAATTCTAGTCTGTTTTCATACCCTGTATTTTGTTCACAACTACTGAGGCTATTCAAATTTTGTATAATTATGTCCCTTTTCTTCTCAAAACACAGGATAATCAGAGCCAGTCTTAACTAATGAAGTCGGAACATAAAGCAGAATTATTTTTCTAAAAAAGAAATATTATGTAGTCGGTAGCCAGACTATACATGTGCAATGACGTGCAGGGCTGCGTTATTAAAGCAGGCGTACTCTCACCATTTTGTTATAAATGACACTTAGTTTTAATTAGATGCTCATTGTAATTAAGTTTTATTATCAGAAGCTTTGTATTCTAAGAACAGAAGATCGGGTCAAACAACTGAGCCTTAATCATGTGTATAAGATATACTACTGTAAATGTCCGAAATATTTAAGTGCATACTAGTATTTCATTAAGAAATCAGACATGCATATATACAGTACAAGGAAAACAGTTTTAATTTTTATGTGCCATAAGTAAATTCGGTTAGGAATTCACTTCCTGAGAGAGTACAGTCTATTAGAGGACAGCACAGGTTTAAAAGGGAAGTGAGAAGATACTTGCTTAGTAAATACTGATATAAACATTGTTAAAACTATAAAACAGTATGAAATGTTTATAGTTTAAAGTAATATTTGTGTTTTAAGTCGGTACTTTAACCATTTCAGTCTAATATGACAGGATTTTCTACCGAATTAGTTTTTTATTAGCCTTGAATTTCAATTATTCTGCCGTCTTGACCTTGTCCTTCACCTATTTGTTCTCTGTTATCTGTTTGTATTATATGTGTAAATGGATGTTTGTTAGACCCAGTCATGGATCCCATTGGAAATTAGTCTTTTTTGACTTTCGTGGGCTTTCCAAGCAAAATGATTAGTCACTACTTACAGTCTACAGAATCAGTTTCAATTTAAAGGCCTAACTAAAGTAAAAGAACCAGCGTGGGAGCCATCTGGTCTAGTCGCGGGTGCCTGGTATTTGAACACTAATTTTTCACTTGGCATGACATCAGTGGTCTAAATTAAAGCTAGCTTCTGTTTAAATTTCATTGTGGATGTATTTTTGACATTTGGTAGGAAAAATGGGAGAGCAGGTTGTATTTGGTGAAGTGAAGCTCAATTTTAGTGTGAGTAGTACTTCCAGTCACAGCAGTGTGATTTTGATGTCAGTTTACAGTAAGCAAACGTGACTAGAGAAATCTCTCTATGAAGGTAAATGACCCCAACTTTTCTCTTCATTTTATATCAGTTTAATCATAACTTAAAACAAGTTAAAGCATACCAAAAGTTCCTTCTAGGGCACATCTATATAAAATATAAAATGACTATCTTGTAAAATTTTGATTGCAATGTCTGTTTTATACTGCCAAAAATATCAGGTAAGTATTTACGCAAGTTATTTAACATAAATTGTTAAATCCAACAACAAATTAAATCTGTTACCTCTTTCAGTAGAATAAATACGGCAATAGCACATGGTATCACTAGGTGACACTCAATGCAGTCATCCCTATTATTAGTAACAAACACTCCTGGCAGAGAGATTTTTCCATCCAATGTCTAAATTTGTTGAGACATTGACCTGGTTATTCGATGTGGGAAAATTAGTTACACAAAATTAGAGGGTCTCAATGGGGTTTGTTTTCATATATTAACCATGCATTTGAAGGTAACGATAATATTTGCTTGTTTACAATTAAATTTGCTGATATATGTCTATCTGGTGAATGTACATATGTTATGTTCAGGGGGAAATAAAAGAATCAATTAATCATCCTCGGGGTTTAGTATTGTGTAACCCATGGATTCCCCCCAATTGAGAAAGAATAGATTAACGTCAGTGGTTATTTCTAAGGCCACGGAGTTTTATTGGCCGGCTTGTAATGACAACAGCTTTCGGTATCAGTAGCTCAGTCAAGTGTGACTTATTAAACTGTAATATTCCTTCTCAAGAGATGTGCGTGAAATTAGCCAGAGCAGCCAGAGTAGCCAGAGTTCAGCCAGAGTTTAGCCAGAGTAGCCAGAGTTCAGCCAGAGTTCAGTCAGAGTTTAGCCAGAGTAGCCAGAGAAGTCAAAACTTTGGTTACTCTGGCTAGCCAGAGTAGCCAGAGTTCAGCCAGAGAAGTCATAACTCTGGTTACTCTGGCCGGCCAGAGTAGCCAGAGTTCAGCCAGAGAAGTCATAACTCTGGTTACTCTGGCTGGCCAGAGTAGCCAGAGTTCAGCCAAAGAAATCATAACTCCGGTAACTCTGGCTGGCCAGAGTAGTCAGAGTTCAGCCAGAGCAGCCAGAGTTCAGCAAGAAAAGCCAGAGTTTCTAGGATGTTAAAATGTTCTGGCAACTCTGGTCAGCCATAGTATCCAGAATAGCCCGAGTCGCCTGGATTTTATTTGGTTTTGTTAGTCTGGCTGGCCAGAGTAGCCAGAGTTTCTAGGATTTTAAGAGTAGCCAGAGTAACCTGGTTCACAAAACATTTTCCGTCTTAGCTGAATTTGATTATGAAACTTAATATGTTATTTCTATCTAAATAGCATGCTTAAACTGAATTTCAAGTTAATTAATATTTTCAAGTGGCTATTCAGAGTAGCCAGAGTAGCCAGAACTCTTGTTACTCTGGCTGACTGGCCAGAGTAGCCACAGTTCAACCAGAGTAGCCAGAGTTCAGCCAAAGTTCAGTCATAGTAGCAAGAGTTTCTAGGATTTTAACATGTTCTGACTACTCTGGTCAGCCAGAGTATCCGGAGTAGCCCGAGTCACCAAGATTTCATTTGCTCTGGTTACTTTGGCTGGCCAGAGTAGCCAGAGTTTGTAGGATTTTAACATGTTTTTGCAACTCTGGTCAGCCAGAGTAGCCAGAGTAACCAGGTCCCATGTTCACAAAAGTTTTTCAGTCTTAGCTGAATTTGATTATGAAATTTAATAATTGAGCCGAGCCATGAGAAAACAAACATAGTGGCTTTGCGACCAGCATGGATCCAGAACAAGCTGCGCATCCGCGCAGTCTGGTCAGGATCCATGTAGTTTGCTTTTAAAGCGTATTGGACTTGGAGAATCTGTTAGCGAACAGCATGGATTCTGACGCTCAGGCTGGTCTGGATCTATTCTGGTCTCAAACCCACTATGTTGATTTTCTCATGGCACGACTCATATGTCATTTCTATCTAAATAGCATGTTTAAAACTGAATTTCAAGTTAATAACTATTTTCAAGTGGCTATTTAGAGTAGCCAGAGTAGCCAGAACTCTGGTCACTATGGCTGGCCAGAGTTCAGCCAGAATTTAGCCAGAGTTCAGCCAGAGTAGCCGAGTAACCAGGATGTCAGTTGCTCTGGCTACTTTGGCTAGCCAGAACAGCCAGAATTTCCGAGATGTCCATTGGTTCTAGCTACCCAGGCTAGCCCGAATAGCCAGAGAAAATACTGTAATACCAATTGCGAAATGACCCTTTTGGTTCTCTCAGGTTTGATTTTTTAGTGTTTTATATGTATCAAGTGATTCACAAAACGGACTTCAAAAAATTGTCTTATTTTTCAGACAGCAGCCAGAGTAGTCAGACGTTCTAGGATTTTAATATGTTCTAGCTACTCTGGTCAACCTGAGTAGTCAGAGTGACTATGATTTCATTTGCTCTGGCTGCTCTGGCTAGCCAGAACAGCCAGAATTTCCGAGATGGCCATTGGAACTAGCTACCCTGCTAATCAGAAATAGCCAAAGAAAATACAGTAAAACATGTTGCCAGAGTAGCCAGAGTAATCAGAACTCTTGTTACTGTGGCTGACCAGGACAGCCTGTTTCATAATTTTTACATAGTCTGGCTACTCTGGCTGGCCAGAGTAACCAGGAATAACTGAAATGCGCACGGGTTCTGGTTACTCTGGCTGACCAGAACAGCCAGAGAAAATACAGACAAACATGTAAACTAGAGCCATTTTTAAAATGTATGACCCTTTTTCATAAAAATCATATTATACATGATTAGGTTGCACTAACTGTTGTATATAATTATAATGTAAATAAAAAGTTAGACCTGTTGCGTGTTGTGTGTGTGGTATATGAAGGCTGAAATTCACAAAGATTAAAGAGAACAGGTCTATACATTTCTGGTAGATTGAAAATCTTATAAACAAGCCTAAAAATATCAAATGAAATAACAACAACAAAGAAACAGTAAGACGGCATGATTTTCGAACAAAGTTTAAGAGTAACACGAATCAGAAAATGACACTTTAAAAAAAATAAAAAAATAAACGGGTATATGCAAAGGCTGTTTGATTATATACATTGTAAATAATGCTTAAGTATGTTTTCTTTTTATATAAGTTGTAATTTTACAAAGTAGCCTGCCTCCCACGAAGGGTAGATACAACGAAGCGACACCGATCCATCCTGGATCTTCAGTACTTATACGGCTGTATGCCATAAAACACTGGACTGTGATTTAGTGCAGTGCGACCTGGCTGTCATGGTCTTTTGTTTTGCATTGACCCATTCTGGATCTTATTCATGGCATATTTTATCCCCAGTGCATTGTCTCATATTCCTTCTGTTGAAAAAATGGCACCAAATTGAAAGTAAAAAAACACATGTACCTGAAAATAAATATGCTATGATAGAAATGACATATTAAGTATCATAATTAAACTTAGCTAAGACTGAAAATATTTTGCGAATATGGTACCTGGTTACTCTGGCTACTCTGGCCGACCAGAGTAGCCAGAACATGTTAACATCCTAGAAACTCTAGCTACTCTGGCTGAACTCTGGCTACTCTGTTAGAAACAGCCAGAGTAACCAGAGCAAATGATATCCTGGTGACTCGGGCTACTGTGGCTACTATGGCTGGTCAGAGAAGCCAGAACATGTTAAAAATCTAGAAACTCTGCCTACCCTGGTTGAATTCTGGCTACTCTGGCCAGCCAGAGTAACCAGAGTTCTGGATACTGGATGAACTCTGTTTACTCTTGGTAAACTCTGGCTACTCTGGCCAGCCAGAGTAACTAACCAGAGTTCTTACTACTTTTGCTGAACTCTGGTTACTCTGGCCAGTCAGAGTAACCAGAATTCTGGCTACTCTGGCTGAACTCTGACTACTCTGGCCAGCCAGAGTAACCAGAGCTATGACTTCTTTGGCTGAACTCTGGCTACTCTGGCCAGCCAGAGTTACCAGAGTTATGACTTCTCTGGCTGAACTCTGGCTGAACTCTGGCTACTCTGGCCAGCCAGAGTAACCAGAGTTATGACTTCTCTGGCTACTCTGGCTAAACTCTGGCTGAACTCTGGCTACTCTGGCTAAACTCTGGCTGAACTCTGGCTGAACTCTGGCTACTCTGGCTGCTCTGGCTAATTTCACGCACATTCTCAAGAGAAGGAATAATGAGGTAAGGATTTGTTCCCTGAAATGGGTCTAGCTATGTTTGGTAGCTCTTTAAAGAAATGTCAGTTTTACATAGAATATATAGGGAAAACTGTTTACCTGTTTGTGACCTAAAATAAGTAATTAACTAAAATTAGACTGGTATGGTAAAAATTACATTTTATAGTATTAGCTTCTTGGTATTATTTATTTATTTTAGACTAGGAGTTATGTGATATTTCTGTGGTATGTGCTATGTATGATTGCTTTTATCTGTATCTGTAATGTTGTATGGTTGTTTTTTTGCTAAATCTTCTGCCTGTCTGTCTGTCTGCCTGCCTGTCTGCCCATCTTTCTATCATACTTTTAACATGGAATATAAAATCGATTTGAAAATATTATTTTACTAACCTGTATAAAACAAAGAATCCTGTACTGCAAAATCAATGTTTTCCGTATCATAAGCAATCTACAGATCATTATCTAATCATGCTTATTATCACCAGCACAATAAATCACGTGATGATAACAATTGTTCACAATAGGTGACTTATTTTGTTTTATGTTTGTTATGGGTTTAACGCCGTTTTTCAACAGTATTTCAGTTATGTAACGGCGGGCAGTTAACCTAATGAGTGTTCCTGGATTCTGTACCAGTACAAACCTGAACTGCCAACTTCCCCATGTGGAGGACTAATGATTTCAGACACAATGTCGTTTATCAAATAGTCACGGAGAACATATGCCCAGCCCGAAGATCGAACTTGCGACCCCGCGATCCGTAGACCAACGCTCTACCTATTGAGCTAAGCGGGCGGGCTCAATAGGTGACTTTTAGGCCAAATGGGCCGGGTGTTAGAATAGATGTATTATGATATTACTATTAATGTATTTTGACAATGCAAAACACAATATCATGTTAATAAACTATGTTCTACTCTATTCAATTCTATAATGCTGATTTCTCTTTGCCACAGAGTGAGGTGCATTTAATTATAATTATCTATCTATCTATCTTCCGTAACCGTCGAACCCCTTGAGGGGACGTATATGTTTTGCGCGTCAAAATCATAAAGAGAAAGGATATAGTGATAAAAATGTAAAGTGGAAGAAACTAAAAAATAACTTTGGTGAAATAAAAAGGTTAAAACTGAGTTAGCAGGATAACTAGGGCGAGACATGTTCAAGGCTGCAAACTGTGGCACTGAACTGTTCTAGGGTAGGGAGGTGGGCAACACTGGGGGGGGGGGGGGGGGGGGGGGGGGGAGGTGGTTCCAATGGTACACAGTTCTCGGAAAATAAGAGAACTTTTAATAGTTGGTGGTTGCAGTAATTAACCTATAACTTAGGGAATGGCCAAAGCGGACACATCGGGTCATTGGGGTAAGGTAATCTACGATTGGTATAGCAACCAGATCATGATGAATCTTATAGAAGAGTGATAACCTAGAATATATACGCCTTAAATCCAGTCGACGAAGGTTTAGGGAGTGTAGCATATCTGTTACACTAGAAGTACGGCCGTAGTCAGTCTTGATCCAACGGGCGGCTCTCCTTTGGACGCTTTCAATTTGGTCTATCTGGGTTTGGGTGTGGGGCGACCATACCTCGGAGACATATTCAAGCTGGGGTCGGACTAGAGTCTAGTAAGCAATGGTCTTAATGGGTTGAGATTTGACCTTAATGTTTCCTCGTAAGAACCCTAGGGTTTGGTTAACTTTTTTTGGTTGACCTATTTATGTGATTGTCCCATGATAGGTCATTTGAGATATCCACGCCTAGGTATTTAGCTGAGCTGACCGATTCAAGTTGGACTCCATGTAGGTAATACTGGGTATACATGGATAGGATGTTTCCTTCTAGTGGCGTGGATCACTTAACACTTGGAGGGGTTGAGCTCCATATCCCACTCCAACTCCCACTTTTTTAGAAGTTTTAGGTCATTTTGGAGAGTGTCAGATTGGTCTGCAGATGACAATGTTAGATATATTGCCGTGTCATCTGCAAACAGACGGACTTTAGAACTGATGTTTTGTGGGAGGTCATTTATGTAAGTTAGGAAGAGCAGGGGACCAAGTACAGACCCCTGTGGGACACCTGATGATACTGGGATGGCATCAGAGGTAGTGGCATTTAGGACTACTGATTGGATCCTATAATCTAAGAAACCTTTGACCCATCTTAGTGTGTTACCTCTGACTCCATATTCATGCATTTTTAGTAGAACGTTCTCATGGCTAACCTTGTCGAAAGCCTTACTAAAATCTAGGAGTATAAGACGAGATCTACTTGTTTCTTATTGTAGACTGAGGTGACCAGATCATTTACTAACATAACTAACTGAGTACGCATGACCTGTTTTCCCTAAAACCATGCTGTAGGTCATACAGAATACCACGGTTGGTGAAGTGCTTAACAACTGATGTGGAAACAATGTGTTCAAGAAAATTGGCCTATAATTTACTGGATTTGACCTATCACCTTCTTTAAAAATGGGGGCAACATATGCGGATTTCCACTGGGATGGAAGTGAACCTTCCTCCAGGGATTTCTGGAATATGACCTCAAGGATGGGAGTAGTTCTACAGAGAGTGTTTTAAGTATAATAGGCTTGATTTTGTAAAGGACCACTGCCCTTATGGGGGTTCGGGGTTGCTGAGAAGTTTCTAAATTTACCATTTGTACCTTATCCTAATATCTGGCATAGTAGGGATGAATTACCATCTGGGGTTGTTTCTTTTACTGAGCGAGGCGAGGTTTAGTGGTGATTTGGGGCTAAAAACAGTCTGAAACTTTGTTCAATACTGTTGCCTTAGCTCATCCAGATGATGACTGCACACACCACCAGTCTAATTAATTGCAAGGCATATTCTTCAGAGGCAAAGGGAAAGCAGGAAGGGAGTAAACCAAAAGAACGTTTGCCAGTCTATCTATGATGCATGCCCTTGAGGTTACCAGGCTCAAAAAGGGTGGTATTTCGGTCAGTAGTGTATGATCGCGAAAGCATCGATTAAAGTTTAGAACTTGTTCTACTAAAACAAATGAAGACAAATTTCAAACAAGCTCGCCAAAATATTCGCCAATGTCGGAAAATACAGTCAAAAATGTTACATAAAGCGATGTCACGTTCTAATTTAAAGTTTTTATCGTTATATGTTACATCTGTTAAAAGTCAAAACAATTATTTAAGCATCCTCAATTCAAAGATTGACTCAAACTGTTTTCAAGCGAAACGAACGGACATTACTCATTTGAGAACTGCACACCCCACCAGTCTAATTAATTGCAAGGCATATTCTTCAGAGGCAAAGGGAACGCAGGAAGAGAGTAAACCAAAAGAACGTTTGCCTGTTGTAAATCTGACTGTTTTCTATTGTTTTAAATTTCTGTATGCATTATTTCGTGACAATAGCATAAGATACCATGTGGCGCGTTCTTTCATCCTAGGATCTAAAAAAGCTTTTCTTTATGTATCAGATTGCCTCCACCAGGAGGACTACGATGGACTTACAGAAGTAGTAACGCCCGAGTTGCTAGAACGAATAAAGAAACAGGATAAAATACGTTCTGAAAAAACAGAGCCTGGTGTCTTTCTTGCAAAAGATGTGACCTGTATTTCCTTAGCTAATATCAATTGGAAAATGGACAGAGAAACAAAAATAAAGCAAGTATCTTTTTGCATCAGTGTGTTTTATTGACAGGTTTTATAGTTTTAGGCCTATAAAGAAGTCTTGTTTCTGGTCACCTGACAAACTATAATTTTTTACCCCTGACCGTAAATTTTTTTTTGGCCAAAAAAGGTCAGTCTACAAGGAAAACGTGGCAGTGCAGATCCGCAAAAATGGAGAAAACTTGTATCCTTTATAGATCAAGCTCTGAATGAAAAGAGAGTAATATGCTTTCATTTCTTTCCGTCATGAACCTGAAAAGATGCATTCATAAAACAATGTATAAGACACAAGACAACACTAAATCAGGCGGCTAATTGATCCATCTTTGATAACGTTTTTTTACTCTCCAAAAAGTTCCAGCGAAAAACAAGTACTGACATTATTTTTTGTCTGTCTCTGCCCCCTATTTCCTGAGTTATTGCCCCTGAAATGGTTACCAATGCACATTTTCACCTTGTGACGTACCTAGCTCAAAAAGTATATGATATAAATGGATGAAAACTTGCATTCATTAGTCTTATCGTGTCAAAACTTGTGCTCCTCTTATTTTTTGGTTGGCGGCTCCACCCTCTAGTTTTAAAGTTATGGCCCCTGAAATAGTCAAAAATGCACATTTCCTCCCAATAATTTTCATAGCTCGAAAAAAGAATTTGATGTAAATTCATGAAACCTTGCTTGAGTATCTATCATGATATGACCTTGCACACTTTCTTTTTGAGAATTTTAGTGCTTAATACGGAGTTATGGCCCTTAAAATAGCCAATTGAGGCTATAATTGTGCCCCCTCAACCATGTCAACACAATTAACGTGTGTGTTTGAAATGTATTGAATGTTTTGAAATTGTATGAATGAAATTGAAATGATGAAATATAATGAAATAAAAACATGAAAAATATAAAGAAAACAATTTCAATCATAAAACAAATCACCTAGTGTGGGATTCGAACCCTAAGCTTCCTGATCGCTAAAGTTACATCACTAGCAAGATTCCTCAGTTCTACCAACAACTACCGAGGCAGTTTCGATCTGTACATTATTTGAAATATATTTATAGCTTTAAATAATTCAGACGTCTTTCAGTGTGCATGAGAATGTCTTCCTCTAGTACCAAAGCAAGATTTTAAAGTTCTTCTCTTAGGAGAAAATTAGTAAAATTTGCAAACTCGTTTTAAGAAGTCTTCAAATTTCTTGAGATATCCAATTTCGTTTACAGCATCTAAAACTCCCAACTCGAGTTTATGGGCAACACATTGAGTTACTAAAACGTAATAATTATTGTCAACTGCATCACACAACCTTCTGGCAACACCACTATTTGTCCCTAAATTTACTGCAGTCTCATCATTATTCACACACACTAGTTTTGCACCCGACTTCTGGTTGGAAAGATTATCTTGTCAGTGCCACTTTTCAGTACTCCCCTCTTAATAGCATCTGTACCACCCTCTGCTCCGGCATTATCTAGCTTGCAATGGTAGTAATTGGTTCAAAAGTTTCTGGATGAATATAATGCAACGAAATACCTTCTTGGTCTATTACTGAACAGTCAGTGCTAGAGTCACTCATGACAGAAAAAGAAATCTGGCATTATTTAAGGGTGTATTGGTTTCTTAAGGAGAATGTTACCAATAGAATTTTGAAATGTAACACATGCATCTCTAGTTAAATGGTCATTTCCCAAATCAAGGCTGTTTTTCGTTGAACTTCACGCAGAAAGGGATCACTGTATGGGCGGTTATGTTTAATAACAGCATAATATAATTATGTGGAGTTGAACAATTTCTCATAGCTTTCAACTTCATTTAATTCAGCTTTTGCAAAGGCTTTATCAAGTGGTCCAGGTTTAGATTTTTATTCCCCCCTTCAAAGAAGGAGGGGTATATTGTTTTACAGATGATGGCCGGTTGGTATATAATAGACCAGTCAGTTTCCATATGGTAACTCAAGAAAGCTTGAGCTTAGAATCATGAAAGTTCATAGGATGGTTGGTCATTACCAGCAGATGACCCATATTGATTTTGAGATCAGAAGGTTAAAGGTCAAGGTCACAGAGAGCCAGAACACTCGAACATTTTCTGGATGATAACTCAAGAACGCTTGGGCCTAGGATCATGAAAGTTGGTAGAATGATTAATCATGGTCAGCAGATGACCCCTATTGATTTTGAGATCAGTGAATTAAAGGTCAAGGTCACAGTGACCCAGAACATATAAACGGTTTCCAGATGATAACTCAAGAATGCTTAGGCCTAGGATCATATTAGTTGATAGGGAGGTTAGTCATGACCAACAGATGACCCCTATAGAGTTTGAGGTCAGTAGGTCAAAGGTCAAGGTAATAATGACCAGGAATATCTAAACGGCTTCCGGATGATAACTCAAAAACAATTAGGCCTAGGATCACGAAAGTTGATAAGGAGGTTGTTCATGACAGCAGATGATCCCTGTTGATTTTGAGGTCAGTAGGCCAAAGGTCAAGGACAAGGACCTGGAACAGTAAAATGTTTCCAGACGATAACTTGAGAATGCTTGGGCCTAGGATCACGGAACTTAATAGTGAGGTTGGTCATGACCAGTAGATGACCCCTATTGATTGTTAGGTCAGTAGGTCAAAGTTTAAGGTCACACTGACCTGGAACAATTAAAATGTTTACGGAGGATAACTTCAGAATGCTTGGGCCTTGGATCACAAAACTTAACGGGGAGGTTTATCATTACCAACAGATAGCCCGTATTAATTTTGAGGTCAATAGGTCAAAGGTCAAGGTCACTTTGACCAAGAACAGTAGAACTTTTGTGCACAGTAACCAAATAATTTGTGTTCTTTGTGCAATTACTGAATACATCAAGGGAGGTGGGGGTCATTTCCTGTTCTACAAGCTCTTGTTTATTTTTGCGTTCAAAACTGTCCATGCAAGACACATGCTTAGAGGAAAATTGATTTGCTTTTAGGGTGTTTTTTCTAGATAAATTTGTAACACTTTTGCCTATAAATGCAAGGCCTTGGAATATCCGACATATGTAACAAAATGCTTTGTCTGAACCATCAACTGTATGAAGCGAGCTAAATTAAATTAGCCAGGTCTCTTTAAAAGTTCTGACATGCTTAGAATTGCAATCCAGATCTCTCTCCGATTTACATTTTCGTTTTTTAGTTCACCTGTCACATAGTGACAGGGTGAGCTTTTGTGATTACCCTTCGTCCGTCTGTCCGCAATTTCTTTGTGAACACGATGTATACCACATTTTGTATTTGATTTGGATTTTACTTACACTCAACTTGTATTGGCATAATATCTCAGTTCCTTTCGAAAACTGGTCAAGTCCCATCATGGGTTCCAGAGTTATGGCCCCTTAAAAGGGCCAAAATTTGTCATTTTTGGCTTGTGAACACAATAGAGACCACATTTTGAAATCAACTTTAATAAAACTTGCACACAAGTTGCATTGGCATAATATCTCAGATCCTTTCGAAAACTGGCCTGATCCCTTCATGGGTTCCAGAGTTATGGCCCAAACTTTGCTATTATTTGCTTGTGAACAACCATAGAGACAACATTTTGCAATCAACTTTGATTAAACTTGCACACAACTTGTACTGGCATAATATCTCAGTTCCTTTTGAAAACTGGCCAGATCACATATGGTTATATTTGATACAAATTGCAACACCTCTTCAATAACGATAAATTTTTGATTCCATGATCAATCTGTCAGGCCCAATAGTAGTTTCTACAGTTATTTTATATCTGATTACCTTCCCTGATTTTAATCAAAATAAATTTGTATCAGTAAGTACTTATAGGACTCATTGAAATTTCATAATTGTCATTAATTGGACTCAGACAATCAGGGTAGATAACTATGGACTGAATTATGTCAAATTACCTCCCTTTATTTCAAATTAAAATGGGTATATCTCCGTAACTAATGAAGATACTGATCTGAAATTTCATTTATGCCATCAGATGGACTTGGACAATTAGTGAAGATACATATTGTCAAAATTTATGACAAATTATCTCCCTTTATCTTTTTATGTAAGTGAATAAACTCAGCAGCTTCTTTTGAGATTGGTTTGAAACATTATTTATGTCTTCCTTGGTAAGAAATTTTTACTATAACTTACTTTTCTAATATGATGCTGTAAAAGCTTGTTCTCTGTATCTTCTACATGCATGTACCAATGCATGATCACCTCCCCTGATTTTTAACCAGGTTTTCAACGAAAACCTGAGTTATTAGATTGGGGTATGTCGTTGGTCGGGCGGATGGGCGGGCGGCGTCAAACTGGTGTTTCCGGTCAATAACTTCTGTTTCGGTAAAGATATTTGAATAAAACTTGGTATGTATGTAGCTTATATCAAGACAAAGGCTGGGATTGATTTTGGGGTTTCTGGGGTCAAGGTCAAGGTCACTGTTACTTAAAATAGAAAAAGGGTTTCCGGTCAATAACTTAACTTAGGAATGAGCTATCATGATGAAACTTGGTGTATAGAAAACTTATATAAAGTTGTAACTTGTGATTGATTTTGGGGTTTCTGGGATCAAGGTCAAGGTCATTGTTACTAAAAATAGGGTTAGGGTTAGGTTAGGGTTAGGGTTGTGCTTTAAAGTGGTGCACTGTGATTCAGTATACTTTTTTATTCTTATGAAAAGTGTTGAAAACCTGGTTTCGTGGCATTGCCGCGTTTCTTGTTATAGAAATGGATTTGTCTCTATTAATAGAACTTACTTGTTTTTCATTGTTCTCATTACCTGGACTGAGACAATCAGGGTAGGTAACTGTGGACTGATTTTATGTCAGATTACCTCCCATAGTTTCAAATTAAATTGGGTGTATCTCAGTAACCAATGAATACTGATTTGAAATGTCATTTGTGCCATCAGATTGACTTGGACAATCAGGGTAGGTAACTTTTGGCTGAATTAATGACAAATTTCCTCCCTTTATTTTATGTAAATGAATATACATCAGCAGCATCTAATGAGATTGGTTTTAGATGTTATTTAAGTCTTCCAGGGTAAGGAATAGTCATGCTAGTACAAAAATGCAACTTTTGCGCCAAGAACCCTCAAAACTTTGTACGGAGATTGGCTGTGACTAGTATGTTACCCATACATGTATGTCAAAAGGGACTGTTACAAGAAAATATTTATCCTGGTGATATTTAAAGTGTATGCCTATGTGATTTATGTCAAAACTTGATCTTATCATTAAGAGGAATGCAGGGTTTCTTCTTTCTGTTTTGGGAACATAGCCTATACCCGCAATATTGGGAATTTTGACGCGTATATGTTCCAAACTGGGAAATATTTAGTCCCATAGGATACAGTAAGGATGTGTTTAAGCACTTTCTCATACATTTACTTCACATTGTACAACCTCTTTTAACATACTGCCATTGCAAAATTGTCCATAATTTGGTCAATATTTGTGCGATTTTGATGAAATTATTTACAGAATGTAGACTGGGAATTTTTGCACTCATTTTGGGAAAAATACTTACTTTTTGGCATTTAAAATATAGCCGAATAACGGCTATAAAACAGCCAAAAAAACCCTGGAATGGTACTCAGGTGAGTGATATAGGGCCATATTGGCCCTCTCGTTACTGTCGCTATCGTCTCCTGTTTTTTTTTTAGGTTCATTTGTGTCTGATACTGAGGCTCTGTCTATGAATTTGTCCATGACTTTTAGCAAGTTCTTTACTTTGCTGTTTCTAATTGTCGAGTCACGTGTGCAAATTCACGCGAGATCAAGGCTGAGAGCCTAGATACACAAGTAGGGTATTTCCAAAACTGCAGCCATCGAGGGGCCTTTGGTGGGATAAGAAAACGATTTCCGTAAATTATTTATTTATATCGCCTCCATAAACTTGGAACAACTGTGTTACTAAATTATTTCTCCTGTTTTAGCTCACCAGAGCACAAAGTGCTAAAAGTGAGATATTGTGACCAGTCATTGTCCGGCATCTGTGGTGTGGCAACATAATTTGCCTTGTGAACTCTCCAGAGGCCACATTTGTGACCAGACTTTATGAAACTTGGTCAGAATGTTAGTCTTGATGATCTCTAGATCAAGATCGAAACTGGCTCATGTTTGGTCGAAAACTAGGTCAGTAGGTCAGATCAAAGGAAAAGCTTGTGAACACTCTAGAGAGCACATTTTTGTAACCAAATCTTTATGAAACTTTGTCAGAATGTTAGTCTTGATGATCTCTGGGTCAAGATCGAAACTGGAATATGTGGGGTCAAAAACTAGGTCAATAGGTCAGATCAAAGGAAAAGCCTGTGAAGACTCTAGAGACCACATTTTTGACCTAATCTTTATGAAACTTGATCAGAATGCTAGTCATGAGGATCTCTAGGTCAAATACGAAACTGGGTCATGTGGGGTCAAAAACTAGGTCAGTAGGTCAGATCAATGGAAAACCTTGTGAATGCTCTAGAGACCTCATTTGAGACCCAATCTTTATGAAACTTGGTCAGAATGTTGATCATCAATGATGATCTCTAGGTCAAGTTCGAAACTGGGTCATGTTTGATGAAAAACTAGGTCACCTGGTCAAATCAAAGGAAAAGCTTGTGAACACTCTAGAAGCCACAGTTGTGACCTAATATCTATGAAACTTAGTCAGAAAGTTTGGCTTGATGATTTTTAGCTCGAGTATTCGAAGAATAGTTTAGCTATTCTACTCACCCTGGCGTCGGCGTCGGCATCACACCTTGGTTAAGTTTTGCATGCAAGTACATACAGCTATCATTTCAAGGCAAATAGCTTTGAAACTTATTTATTCTTTTTCTAGGTCAATTACCAACCTCACTGGGTCAAGTTCCAAAACTCTAGCATGTATTTTGAGCAAATTATGCGTTCTTTTGGACTTAGAAAATTCTGGTTAAAGTTTTACATTGCCTGCTGCACAGTAAATGGGCCAATTTTTAGCACGAAGTGACAAGGTGAGCTTTTGTGAGCTTTTGTGATCGCGCGTCGTCCGTGCGTAAACTTTTGCTTGTGACCACTCTAGAGGTCACATTTTTCATGGGATCTTTATGAAAGTTAGTCAGAATGTTCATCTTGCTGATATCTAGATCAGGTTCGAAACTAGGTCATGTGCGGTCAAAAACTAGGTCAGTAGATCTAAAAATAGAAAAACCTTTTGACCTCTCTAGAGGCCATATTTTTCATGAGATCTTCATGAAAATTGGTCAAAATTTTCACCTTGATGATATCTAGGTCGAATTCGAAACTGGGTCACTTAGGGTCAAAAACTAGGTCAGTAGGTCTAAAAATAGAAAAACCTTGTGACCTCTCTAGAGGCCATATTTTTAATGAGATCTTCATGAATATTGGTCAGAGTGTTCACCTTGATGATATCTAGGTCAAGTTCGAAACTGGTTCACTTGGGGTCAAAAACTAGGTCAGTAGATCTAAAAATAGAAAAACCTTGTGACCGCCCTAGAGGCCATATTTCTCAATGGGTCTTAATGAAAATTGGTGAGAATGTTCAGCTTGATGGTATCTAGGTCAAGTTCGAAACTGGGTCAGGTGGGATCAAAAAGTAGGTCAGTAGGTCTAAAAATAGAAAAACCTTGTGACCTCTCTAGAGGCCATATTTCTCAATGGATCTTCATGAAAATTGGTCAGATTGTTCACCTTGATGATATCTAGGTCAAGTTCGAAACTGGGTCACATGGGGACAAAAACTAGGTCAGTAGATCTAAACATAGAAAAACCTTGTGACCTCTCTAGAGACCATATTTTTCATGAGATCTTCATGAATATTGGTCAGAATGTTCACCTTGATGATATCTAGGTCAAGTTCGAAACTGGGTCACGTGGGGTCAAAAACTAAGTCAGTAGATCTAAAAATAGAAAAACCTTGTGACCTCTCTAGAGGCCATATTTCTCAATGGATCTTCATGAAAAATTGGTGAGAATGTTCACCTTGATGATATCTAGGTCAAAAATGAAACTGGGTCACGTATGGTCAAAACCAAGGTCAGTAGGTCTGAAAATAGAAAAAACTTTGTGACCACTCTAGAGGCCATATTTTTCATGGGATCTTTATGAAACTTGGTCAGAATGTTCACCTTGATGATATCTAGGTCAGGTTCGAAACTGGGTCACGTGCGATCAATAACTAGGTCAATAGATCTAAAAATAGAAAAACCTTGTGACCTCTTTAGAGGCCATATTTTTCAAGAGATCTTCATGAATATTGGTCAGAATGTTCACCTTGATGATATCTAGGTCATGTTCGAAACTGGGTCACGTGCGTTCAAAAACTAGGTCAGTAGGTCTAAAAATAGTAAAACCTTGTGAAGTCTCTAGAGGCCATATTTCTCATGGATCTTCATGAAAATTGGTGAGAATGTTCAGCTTGATGATATCTAGGTCAGGTTCGTAACTGGGTCATGTGCGGTCAAAAACTAGGTCAGTAGGTCGAAAAATAGAAAAACCTTGTGACCTCTCTAGAGGCCATATTTTTCACGAGATCTTCATGAAAATTGGTGAGAATGTTCACCTTGATGATATCTAGATCAAGTTTAAAGGTGGGTCACGTGCCTTCAAAAACTAGGTCATTAGGTCAAATAATAGAAAAACCTTTTGACCTCTCTCGAGGTCATATTTTTCAATGGATCTTCATGAAAATTGGTCAGAATTTTTTATCTTGATGATATCTAGGTCACATGTGCTCAAAAACTAGATCACTATGTCAAATGATAGAAATAACTACGTCATACTCAGTTCAACACTGGGTCATGTGGGGATAGGTGAGCGATTCAGGACCATCATGGTCCTCTTGTTTCAAAAAAACATGTAACTGCATTTTATTTATAGAGGAACATCTGTTTCAAGTTTTGTTAAAACTGTTTTTAAAGTATCTTATTAGTATTCAAATGCTGCATTTAAAAAAAAGTTACATAATCAACCCAAATAAAATTTGAAAGCCATTTTATGGCTGAAAATAGGCCGTTTTTTTCATGTAATGCGTTAGCATTGGATTTTTACACTTTTCAAAAAATGCTACAGTATTTTCAAATTACAAAATATAAGTTTGATTTGAATATCTTTAAACAGATAATTTTATTACCTTTAAAATGATGTATAACATTGATGATCACCGAAGCCGTTACATTTTTATGAATATGATAATTAAAAGTGACTCGTATAACACCACTGTTTTTAACAAAAATGCTAAATTTTGAATTGAACACACAAAATGTCTTAATTTTACATATTCAAAATAATTTTCTTGCTCACTGTCTTACTATGTATTTGTAGAATATGAAAAAAATGCCTGCAGCGCGTATCAATGGACATCTTAGTAAAAAAGTCCATTTTACCACCCAAAAAACCATTTGCGTGAAAGCCCGCCCGCTTAGCTCAGTAGGCAAAGCGTCGGCCTACGGATCACGGGGTCGTGAGTTCGATCCTCGGGCGGGGCGTATGTTCTCCGTGACTATTTGATAAACGACATTGTGTCTGAAATCATTTGTCCTCCACCTCTGATTCATGTGGGGAAGTTGGCAGTTACTTGCGGAGAACAGGTTTGTACTGGTACAGAATCCAGGAACACTGGTTAGGTTAACTGCCCGCCGTTACATGACTGAAATACTGTTGAAAAACGGCATTAAACCCAAAACAAACAAACAAACATTTGCGTGAAAAAAAGTGTAACGTCCGTCCCCCACTATTATTTTGCAATTGAATATGAATATATTGATATTAATTACTTTCATGTATGCTTAATGACATACCTATCATGAGAAAATGAAAAATAAATAGATCTGCAGCCTTGCTGGCAAAAAAAGGATGAAATATCAAAAGTTATGTGTAACGTCCGGCCCCCTATATATGCTTTTCTTAATTTTGTACAAAATGCAGTGTTTTAATGTTTTGATGGTAATATCTGATACTATTATTTCACAAGAGTATGTAAAAAGAATGAAATTATCAAAAACAATGTTGAAATTTTTTTTTCCCAAACTTATGAGTATTTTAAATTGAAAACTAGAAAAAAGACCTGAAGATTGGAGCAAAAATCTTTGTTTTTAGCTCACCTGTCACAAAGTGACAAGGTGAGCTTTTGTGATCGCGCGGTGTCCGTCGTCCGTCGTGCGTCCGTAAACTTTTGCTTGTGACCACTCTAGAGGTCACATTTTTCATGGGATCTTTATGAAAGTTGGTCAGAATGTTCATCTTGATGATATCTAGGTCAAGTTCGAAACTGGGTCACGTGCCATCAAAAACTAGGTCAGTAGGTCTAAAAATAGAAAAACCTTGTGACCTCTCTAGAGGCCATATATTTCATAAGATCTTCATGAAAATTGGTCAGAATGTTCACCTTGATGATATCTAGGTCAAGTTCAAAACTGGGTCACGTGGGTTCAAAAACTAGGTCAGTAGGTCTAAAAATAGAAAAACCTTGTGACCTCTCTAGAGGCCATATTTTTCATGAGATCTTCATGAATATTGGTCAGAATGTTTACTTTGATGATATCTAGGTCAGATTCGAAACTGGGTCACGTAGGGTCAAAAACTAGGTCATTAGGTCTAAAAATAGAAAAACCTTGTGACCTCTCTAGAGGCCATATTTCTCAATGGATCTTCATGAAAATTGGTCAGAATGTTCACCTTGATGATATCTAGGTCAAGTTCGAAACTGGGTCACGTGAGGTTAAAAACTAGGTCAGTAGATCTAAAAATAGAAAAACCTTGTGACCTCTCTAGAGACCATATTTTTCATGAGATCTTCATGAATATTAGTCAGAATGTTCACCTTGATGATATCTAGGTCAAGTTCGAAACTGGGTCATGTGGGGTCAAAAACTAGGTCAGTAGATCTAAAAATAGAAAAACCTTGTGACCTCTCTAGAGGCCATATTTCTCAATGGATCTTCATGAAGATTGGTGAGAATGTTCAGCTTGATGATATCTAGGTCAGGTTTGTAACTGGGTCATGTGCGGTCAAAAACTAGGTCAGTAGGTCTAAAAATAGAAAAACCTTGTGACCTCTCTAGAGGCCATATTTTTCATGAGATCTTCATGAATATTGGTCAGAATGTTTACTTTGATGATATCTAGGTCAAGTTCGAAACTTGGTCACGTAGGGTCAAAAACTAGGTCATTAGGTCTAAAAATAGGAAAACCTTGTGACCTCTCTAGAGGCGATATTTTTCAATGGATCTTGATGAAAATTGGTCAGAGTTTTTACCTTAAAGATATCTAGGTCAAGTTCGAAACTGGGTCACGTGGGGTTAAAAACTAGGTCAGTAGATCTAAAAATAGAAAAACCTTGTGACCTCTCTAGAGGCCATATTTTTCATGAGATCTCGATGATTATTGGTCAGAATGTTCACCTTGATGATATCTAAGTCAAGTTCGAAACTGGGTCACGTGGGGTAAAAAACTAGGTCAGTAGGTCTAAAAATAGAAAAAACCTTGTGACCTCTCTAGAGGCCATATTTCTCAACGGATCTTCATGAAGATTGGTGAGAATGTTCACCTTGATGATATCTAGGTCAGGTTTGTAACTGGGTCATGTGCGGTCAAAAACTAGGTCAGTAGGTCGAAAAATAGAAAAACCTTGTGACCTCTCTAAAGGCCATATTATTCACGAGATCTTCATGAAAATTGGTGAGAATGTTCACCTTGATGATATCTAGGTCAAGTTTAAAAGTGGGTCACGTGCCTTCAAAAACTAGGCCATTAGGTCAAAAATAGAAAAACCTTGTGACCTCTCTAGAGGCCATATTTTTCAATGGATCTTCATGAAAATTGGTCAGAATTTTTTCATCTTGATATCTAGGTCACATGTGCTCAAAAACTAGGTCACTATGTCAAATAATAGAAATAATGACGTCATACTCAGTTGAACACTGGGTCATGTGGGGATAGGTGAGCGATTCAGGACCATCATGGTCCTCTTGTTTATGCTATGTGAGGAAATTTAAATGAAATTTAAATGAAATTTACTCCTGTTTGATAGGACATGCATCAGTAAGTAATAAATATATAAAAAGATTCATTTAGATTTATATGATGTTGTATCATCTTCATCTGAAAAATAGGGGGACGGACGTTACAAAAGCTGTGATAATTGATTATTTCTTATATTCTGATTTTGTTATCCATCAGTAACTTTTTGTAGTTTATATATTGATAAATAAAGATGTTGTGTGTTAAATCATTCCCAATAAAACGTTTATTTACGAATATGAGGACATTATTCAAAAGAATAATATGTCACATGTAACGAGACCCCTGCTGGAACAACAGTTGGCTATAAAAACAGCATGAGAAAAATAAACAAAACTGATAAAATGGATCCACTTAACCGGGCCCAATTTATACATGTATATATCTCTGGATCCTTGTAAGATTCTAAAAACAACACTTACCCTCTTAACAGTCTTGTATAAACACATACTTTGGGAAAACTTAAGCGTTATACAAGGTGCCATAAAACTGGACCCTGTATATACATTTCTGGATCCATACCTAGTCTTGTAAAAACACTGACTCTCTTAATGAACTTGGTATATACAAAGTGATTTCTTTTGAAAAACTGAGAAAGGGGAGGAGCGTGATGTCATATGCAGTTTAGGAGTGGGACTAAATGTGTGAAATTCTTTTAAGTTGAACTTATTTTATGATCCAGGCTCATGCCAGTGATGATGGCTATACGGTTGTGTAGACCCTTAAATTGAATACAAAAAATTCTAAATTATGATCATTTCATATTTACAAAATCTGATGTGTCATGGCAATGAATCACAGATATTTTAAGTAAATGTACCAAATGTTGTACAGGGTCCAGGGTATTTTTTTCAAACTCATATTAAGGACCCAAAAAGTATTTTAGTCATTACAGCATATTTTTCCCCTCCTAATGGATCCTTCCTTCAATCCCCAAAACTGGGGAATAGAAAAGACTGTCTATATAAATGTATTTTCAGCATTACTTTCAGATTACAAACTTCAGGGATTTTTCTTAACCTATGTATATGAATATGATTTATAGTGGTATCTGTGAAATTCAAAATGAAACAAAATGATCCTCCTCACCTCGGTTAAATAGTGTTTGATGTCAGGGCTCTTATCCCCTTCTTGTGCTGAGATGATGATTATTGTCACTTTCTTAAAAGTGTATGATATTATATGATACATATCATTTAGTAAATTTTACATGTTCATGAAAAGAAATAACTTAATACGTTTTCTCATTTTGTTCTGTTTCGTTTTGTTTTATGCTTCAACATAGTTTTTGCCAAAAAAAATTGTTAGAAATTATGGTGAATTTGTAACGTCCATACTCATTTACTGAACTCTAGCAGTAAGATGTGCCATTACCACACACATATCTTTTATTGAATGACATTAGCATAATAATGAAAATTTAGAAACACCTTTCATTAAGTCAGTGAATACAAAGGATGATTTTTTACACTATCAATTTCCCTTATTAAAAAATACTGTTTTCTTTTTCTCTCCATATTTTAAAACTCTAATTCAGCATATTTCTTTTTATTTTATTACTTTGTATCGTTTTTCATTCATTTAGATAGGTTTAACATTAACAGAATCTGTATTTTTTCAGTAAAGCAACATTAAAGCTTGAAAAACAAATGTATATAATTAGTGTAACGTCCGTCCCCTCATAATGTAACGTCCGTCCCCCTTTACCATCAGTTTCTCTTTACTAGTTTTGAAGCCTAAATAAAAAAGAAATATACAAAAAACTGAATTGTTTAATAACTTATGTTCTTGTGTATTTATTTAAAAGGTTGTTATCCAATTAAGTGTAATATTTTAAATGGTAACAGGAAAAATATGAGTATGGCTGTTTTTTTTCCTTCTCTGCTTCAACAGGTAAAATAACAAAAAAATTTTTTTTTCAATTTTTGGCAAATTTTTTATACGTTTCTTGTAAAGATGTACTGGTTTATTGATTTGATGAATTTTCTCATCTAAATGACAGTAAACAGCTTCAGAAACAAGCTTTTTACATTGCCATGTAACGTCCGTCCCTTTGCCCAACCACTGATAGAAAATGATGTATAAAAACAAGAATCAGCAAAAAGTTACCTATTATTTTACTTTTTCATGAAGTTAAAACATACAACTTCATGAAAAAGGCTTAACAGGTAAGAAATCTTTAACTTTAATTTTTGACTTTGATGCTAACACATATGGCCTATTTACTGTGCAGCAGGCAACATGCAAGTTACCATCTCCAAAACTAATGCAGATATTGAGTTGAAACTTCACATGTGTCTTCGGGGTTATAAAACTAGTTGATAGCACCAAGTCCCATAACTCTGACCTTCATTTTGGCCAAATTATGCCCCCTTTTGGACTTAGAAAATTCTGGTTAAAGTTTTGCGTGCAAGTACATACAGCTATTACTAAAAGGCATATAGATTTGAAACTTATTTTTTCTTTTTCTAGATCAATTACCTACCTCACTGGGTCAAGTCCCATAACTCTGACATGTATTTTGGCCAAATTATGCCCCCTTTTGGACTTAGAAAATTCTGGTTAAAGTTTTGCGTGCAAGTACATACAGCTATTACTAAAAGGCATATAGATTTGAAACTTATTTTTTCTTTTTCTAGATCAATTTCCTACCTCACTGGGTCAAGTCCCATAACTCTGACATGTATTTTGGGCAAATTATGCCCCCTTTTGGACTAAGAAAATCCTGGTTAAAGTTTTACATGCAAGTAACTATCTCCAAAACTACTACAGGTATTAAATTGAAACTTCACATTCGTCTTCGGGGTTATAAAACTAGTTGATAGAACAAAGTCCCATAACTCTGACATGTATTTTGGGCAAATTATGCCCCCTTTTGGACTTAGAAAATCCTGGTTAAAGTTTTGCATGCAAGTACATACGGCTATTACTAAAAGGCATATAGCTTTGAAACTTATTTATTCTTTTTCTAGGTCAATTATCAACCTCACTGGGTCAAGTTCCATAACTCTTAACATATATTTTGAGCAAATTATGCCCCCTTTTGGACTTAGAAAATTCTGGTTAAAGTTTTACATGCAAGTTACTATCCCCAAATCTAATGCAGATATTGAATTGAAACTTAACATGTTTCTTCTGGTTTATAAAACTAGTTGATAGCATCAAGTTCCATAACTGATACGTATTTTGGTCAAATTATGTCCCCTTTCGAACTTAAAACTCTTTTGATATTTAACATTTTGGGTAATAATTTCCTGCTTCTGTGACAATGTTTCGAATAGTCGATCGAGCTTGGCTGTCTTACGGACAGCTCTTGTTAGCTCAAGTTTGATCTGGTTAAGTTTGATCTGGGTCATGTTGGGTCAAAAACTAGGTCTTCTGGTCAAATAAAAGGAAAAGCTTATGAACACTTTAGAAGCCACATTTGTGACTCAATCTTTATGAGACTGGGTCAGAATGTTTGTCTTTATCATTTCTATGTCAAGTTTGAAGCTGGGTCATGTGGAGTCAAAAACTAGGTCACCTAGGCCAGATCAAAGAAAAATCTTTTCAACACACTAGAGACCATAATTTAAGTTTGAAACTCATGAGAATTAGTCAGAATGTTTGTTTTGATAATCTATATGCTAAGATCAAATGTGGGTCATGTGGGGTCAAAAACTAGGTCACCCAGTCAGATCGAAAGAAAAGCTTGTGAACACTCTGAAGGCCACAGTTGTAACCAAATCTTTATGAAATTTAGTCAGAATGTTTGTCTTGATGATCTTTAGGTCAAGTTTAACTCTTGGTCATGTGGGTTCAAAATCTAGGCCAGTAGGCCAGACCAGCTCTGATGAGCGATATATAGGGCCATTATGGCATACATATTTCTTTACATACTTGAAAATTTCTGCTTGTCCGCGGACTAACGGAATGATAAAAACATGCTAGTTTGCCAGCAAAAAGTCCCTTGTCGGACAAGTCGGACATAGGAATTCCACACCATAATATGCACACCAGTGGCGGACTGCGGGTGGGCGGCGTCCAAACGCATTCATCCAACTGGCTTATGTAAGGTTGGTGGTTTTAACCAGGTGCATGGCTCATGATGAAATAATGCATGTAGGGGCACCTTGGGGTCTTACTCCACCATCAAAGCTGGAAAGTCGCTATATGACTTATAATTGTGTCGGTGCGACGTTAAACCCAACTAAAATGATTCTGGCTTTCAAACATTTTCAGTCATGTAATCTCTCACTCTTAATTTAATAGTTAGTTAGAGAAGTTGTCATTTGAACCGCTGAGGCTTTATGCTACAAATGCAAAATCCAAAAAATCTTAGTTCTTTCATACATGATTTACTGATTACAAAATATTTAAAAAATGTGTGTACTGTAAAGGTATTTAAATGAGAAAAATCAGCTTATGTGAAACCTATCACTGTTTACTATTTCAGAACTATAGAAGTACTTGTACGTTTCCACTATTTCAACAAAAAAGTAAATGTACCAAAATCATTAAAGGAACTGGTACAAGCATCAAGAACGGGCAGTGTTGAAGGATCACCCATAAATTTTGCACACCTGAAATTCGTCAGGACATATGGTGAGGAAATGAAGGATTCACCATGGATTCTAAAGGACTTGTACTATTTCACGAGTGCTGAGTTTTTCTTTGTTTCTGTTAAATAACTTTTAGACTACGTCTTTTTCATGAAGCCCTGAAGCAGTGCTTTTGAATCAGTGGAATTGTAGGCTGTATATAAAACTATTGTACTGTATAAAGAATGTGTGTAGAAAAATGGTTATGATAATATGAAATCTTTATTTGAGTTATAACTCTGTGGAATCACATGATCAAAATAATCTCCAAACCAAAGTTATAGAAGAACATGAATAAATTTCCTACCATGAAAAGACCAGTTTTAACATAGCCTAACATATGACTAATGAAAATTGTTAAATTATTATGTAGTTGACAATAATGATAGATATCCCATTTATAATTTAAAAAACACTAAAGAAAATCAGACGTCTCAGTTTCTTGAAGTGTGCCAGATAATCAGAAGGTGATTGAAATATATGTAGTTTTTGGATACATCTATGTTGCCATATGATAGATTGTATTTTAGATTTACAGCAAAAGTTGCTTCAATATTATCCCATATTATCAGCTCACCTGAACCAAAGGTACATGGTGAGCTTTTGTGACCGCTCAATGTCCGTCGTGTGTGATGCGTCTGTCAACATTTTCTAAAAAAAAATCTTCCTCTTGAAAACCACTGGACAGAATTACACCAAACTTCACAGGAATGATCATTTTGTTGCCCTTTTTCATAATTATTCAAAGAATTGAATTCCATGCAGAAATCTGTTTGCCATGGCAGCCAAAAGGAAAAACTTTTAAAATATTCTTGTTTGTTTGTTTTGTTGGATTTAACGTCGCACCGACACATGATAGGTCATATGGCGACTTTCCAGCTTTAATGGTAGAGAAAGACCCCAGGTGCCCCTCCGTGCATTATTTCAACACGAGCGGGCACCTGGGTAGAACCACCGACCTTCCGTAAGCCAGCTGGATGGCTTCCTCACATGAAGAATTCAATGCCCCGAGTGAGGCTCGAACCCACATCGATGAGGGGCAAGTGATTTGAAGTCAGCGACCTTAACCACTCGGCCACGGAGGCCCCTAAAATATTCTTGTCCAAAACCACAAGGCATAGAGCCTTGATATTTTGCATGTGACATTATTTAATGGTCCTGTATGAAGGTTGTTAAAATTGTGCTCCTAGGGTGAAAAGAGGCCTCGCCCCGCGCGGGGTGGGGGGAGGGTGAGGTTCCAAGTTTACATAGACTTGTATAGACCTAGGCCTTTGATATTTGGTATTGAGCGTTGCCTTGTGGTTCTCTACCAAGATTGTTCAAATTATGCCCCTTGGGTGAATAGAGACCCTGTCTTGGGGGTCTTAAGTTTTACATAGACTGCAAGGCCTATGCTTTTGATATTTAGCATGTTTCATTGCCTTGTGGTCCCCTACCAAAATTGTTCAAGTTATGCCACTGGGGTGAAAAGAGGCGCTGCCCTTGGGGTCCCATTTTACATAGACTTACGTAGGGAAAAATAAATTTTCTTTTATGAAAGTTTAAGGCCTATCCCTTTGATATTTGGAATGTAGCATTGCCTAGTGGATCTCTAGCAAGATCATTTCAAATTATGCCCTTTGGGGGTCACATGTTATACAGAAATAAATACTTCAAAAATTATGAGCTCATATTTCCTAGACTGTTTAATTATAATTACCTGATGACCCTAAGTGATTAGGAGTCACTTGACTGTGACCTTGACCTTCTGATCTACTTTCTTGCTTTTTAAGATATAGCCTTGAAATTTGAATGACATGTACATATATAGTTTTGCACACCAGTCTTAAAACTGACTTTCGGTGACCATGAATTTGAGCTACTGACCTACATTCTAATATTTTTGCATCAGTTTGCCATTTGAAACATGTGGCTCATTTTACTCAGGTGAGTGATTCAGGGTAATCATGACCCTCTTGTTCTTAAATTTATTTTGGTTAAGAGATTACATTGATCATATGATTCTCCACAGTTTATAACAATATTAGAAAAGTAAAAAAAAAACTGTCAGTATATTTAAAGAAATTTTGTATCTTACTTAAATTGTTACACTATTATGACCAGGTGTTAGATTAATTTTTGTGCTCAACTGGGAAGGTGTTCGTGGAGAGCTTTAAAGGGTCGGAACTCCAGATTGTATAATAACAAAGAAATAAGAAAATTTAAGATATGAAGAAAGTATTGCTATATTCTTAAGAAGGCTCTGAAAAAAAGTTGCTGACACATTATGTTTAATTGTTTTTTTTCTCCAATTTTTAACTCACCTGAGCCAAGGCTCTAGAGTGAGCTATTGTGATCGCTGACCGTCCGGGGTCTGTCTGTCCGTCCAGCCGGCTGACGTAAGTCCGTCCAGCGTCCGTTTCCACATTCCTTTAAACAACCCCTCCTCTTAAACCACCAATACAGTTATGATGAAACTTCCCAGGGATGATCCTTAGATGGTCTTCTTTAAAAAATATTCAAAAAAAAGAATCCTGCCATGGCAACCAAAAGTAAAATCTTTAAAGATTTTCTCATCCAAAACCACAAGGCCTAGGGCTTTGATATTTGGTATGTAGCGTCATCTTCTGGGGCTCTACTATTGATTATTCAAATTGTCCATATGGCCCTACCCCGGGGGTCACATGGGTTATGAATATAGACTTATCTAAGGAATATCTTCTTGTCCAGAACGATGAGTCCTGGGGCTTTGATACATGTATTTAGTATGTAGCATCTCTATTGGGCCTCTAAAAAGATTGTTCAGATTACCCCCCTAGGATATAATATGGCCGCCCTGTGGTGTCACATTGTTTCTATAGACTTATATAGGGAAGAACTTTGAAAATCTTCTTGTCAAAAACAAAAAGGCCTAAGGCTTGGATATTTGGTATGTAGCATCCTATAGTGGGCCTTCTACCAAGATTGTTCAAATGACACCCCCTAGGGTGAAACATGCCCCAGTCCAGGGTGAGGAACATGGTTTATATAGATTTGTATAGGAAAAAAATCTTTAAAAATCTTCTTGTCTGAAACCACAAGATCTAGGCTTTTGGTATTTGGTATGAAGCATTGCCTTATGGTTCTCTATCAAGATTGTTAATCCCCCCGCCACAAGCGGTGGGTGTTATAGGAATGGTCTCCGTCCGTCCTTATGTCCGTTACACTATTGTGTCTGCTCCATATTTCCTAAACCTCTTGAAGGATTTTCATGAAACTTAGGTCAAATGATCACCCCATCAAGACGATGTGCAGAGCCTATGAGTCAGCAGTGCTGGCTCAAGGTCACAACCAACTGAAGGTCAAAGGTTTGAGCCTTCCATTTTCTGTCCGCTCTATATCTCCTAAACCCTTGAAGGATTTTCACCAAACTTGGGTAAAAATGATCAACTCATCAAGACGATTTGCAGAACCTATGAGTCAGTCATGCTGGCTCAAGGTCAAGGTCACAACTGAGGGTCAGAGGTTTGAGTCTTCCACTTTGTGTCTGCTCTATATCTCCTAAACCCCATGAAGAATACTCATCAAACTTGGGTCAAATGATCACCTCATCAAGGCGATGTGCAGAGCTGATGAGTCAGCCATGCCGGCTCAATGTCAAGGTGACAACTCAAGGTCAAATTTTTTAGACTTCCATTTCTTGTCCGCCTTATATCTCTAAAACCCCTTCAAGGAATTTTATAAAACATGGATCAAATGATCACCTTATCAAAACGATGTGCAGAATTTATGAGTCAGCCATGCTGCCTCAAGGTCAAGGTCACAGCTTAGGGTCAAATGTATGAGCCTTCCATTTTGTGTTCACCCTGTATCTCCTAAAAACTTTGAAGGATTTTCATCAAACTTGGGTCAAATGATCACCTCATCAAGAGCTCATGAGTCAGTCATGTCAACTCAAGGTCAAGGTAACAACTCAAGGTCATAGGTTTGAGCTCTGTATCTCCTAAACCTCTTGAAGGATTTTCATGAAACTTTGGTCAAATGATCACCTCATCAAGACGTTGTGCAGAATTCATGAGTCAGCCATATCATTTCAAGGTCACGGTCACAGCTAAAGGTCAAAAGTTTACCCTTTCACTATCCATAACAGTGGCGAGGGATTTAGCTGTCTTTCATTTTCACTTGTTCAAATTATTCCCCTTGGTTGAAAAGTGGTCCTGGCATGGTGTTCTATAGACATATGTAGGATAAAAATTGAAAAATCTTCTTGCTTGAAATTGCAAGGCCTATGCTTTTGATATTTGGTACATTGCATTGCCTAGTTGTGTACTACCAAAATTGCCCCTTGGGTGAAAGAGGCCCTGCCCTTGGGGTCCCAAGTTTTACATAGACTTACATAGGAAAAAACTCAAAAACTATTCTTGTCTGAAAGTTCAAAGCCTATGCCTTTGGTATTTTGTATGTATCATTGCCAAATTGATCTCTAACAGGATTGATCAAATTATGTCCCTCGGGTGAAGAGGCCCCATCCCAAGGGTCACTTGATACTGTGGAGCGGGTTGTATTCGGGGAGGTTTAATTTTTGCTATATTCGCGGTCAACATTGATAGCGCGAAATCTAGACACCGCGATTTTTGTTACCGCGAATGAATAAATTTTACCAAGGAAAATCACTCTATCACAAACTTTACTAATCAGCGTTACTGAATTTGTTTTTTTTTTGTTACTTTAAATTGTGTGCGTCAAATTGCAATGTACTGTGTCAGTGCTTGCGGATGGGTGGGGGTACATTTACCACCTTCAGTGATAGCTCTAGTGTTATATAAAAATAGTCGTATTTTGAAGAAAGAAATATGATACTTATAAAAGAACAACTATAATCGTTAACCAAGATAAAACTGTGATCTTCAAAATTGACACATTGGCTGTTTCATTTTAAAAGTTAAACAGATCTAACAAAAGACGATGACACCATTTGTTATCAGTTTGAATTGATACGATATGTCATTTTCAAAAATGCGACTTGGAGATATCGAAAATTGCTTTTTATCCATTTATTAAGATAATTATAAGTGGACCTCCGTGGCCGAGTGGTTAAGGTCGCTGACTTCAAATCACTTGCCCCTCATCGATGTGGGGTCGAACCTTACTCGGGGCGTTGAATTCCTTTTATGAGGAAACCATCCGGCTGGCTTACAGAAGGTCGGTAGTTCTACCCAGGTGCCCGCATGTGATGAAATAATGCACAGAGAGGCACCTGGGGTCTTCCTCCACAGTTAAAGCTGGAAAGTTGCCATATGACCTGTCATGTGTCGGTGCGATGTTGAATCCAACAACAAAAAAAAAATATTTAAATTTTTAAAACTGAAATATCAAATAGAACAAAATTTTATTAGTAACTAGTATATTTTCAAGGGAACGAAACTCGATGGTTCAATGAGAGACCGATTACGCTCTCCACAAAGGAGGTTTATATAAATCCTACTTTCATTCTCAATCTACCTTAACATTTGTGCAAGTATTATTAATTGCATGTCTAGGAAGAGTGTCCAACCTTTCTATTGTTTACAACAAAGGTTACTAATTCATGGTCGAAGTAGTTTCCGTGAAATTAAGACACCGTAAATTCAAAACTGTTCAAAAACCGCGAACATTTGGCACCATGAATATAACCAGCTATACAGTATCGAGGGGTAAGTGCCAGAAGGTGCTATTTACCACATTTTACGTTTTTCACTTTTTTGCATTTTCTGGTAGAGTTTTTCAAGCTGCAAATATTGCACTAATTTGCGTCATTATATCATATTTCTTACCTAAGTTATTTAATTGGGATCAAACCAGTCATTGCAGAATCTCTGTTAATAAGTTATGCCAAAAACAGTTTTCATTACATAGCACGTTATCAAAGTAAAATTACCTTGTTTGAAATGAACTAAAACAATCTATATACTAATAGCTGCTTTTGGCAGACTGCATTTTAAGGCTTCGGGAGGATTTTTGCAAAATCTATAACCTGATATGTAAAGATAGCACGTTTTAGCAGAGCAGTTTTCTACATATTATGCATTAACCCAACTGAGCCAGAAAAAGTCATGTAAAGATAAGACCTAAATCTTACTGATATTTTACAGAAGTGCAATAGCCATATTGTGCTATGTTATGATAGAAGATTCTGGTTGAAGGCCCGGTAATAAGATTGTTTGTCATTTGCATGTTAAGAAGCAGACATTCCACGATAGGTTTATTTGGCAGTGTTGACTTTTACTGTTTTTTCAATAATTAGGTGATGAAAACGGACTATCAAGTTTAGAGTGTGTGGCAGATATTGTATTTTGCACTGGAATGTTGAACATTATCCTGTTTAAATGTTTTAGAAAAAAGAGTGGAAGTTATTAAAAGTGAAGTAGACTTACTACTGTCAGCAAATGATCTTGGAAGACGAAAAATCAAACCTTATTAATTGTAACTGCTTTTTATAAGCTAGTTGGAAACATATTGGCAAAGATCCTTCACATTTATGACACTCTTGAAGAAAGAATGGAAATGTATATCGCCTTTGTGTTAAACTGGCATTATTCAGATTATGAAGGAATAGCTGTAGCTTGATTATGTGTCAGTGGCAGACCTTTTCCCATTAGTACTGGCTAATTACACAAAGCGCAATGTTATATTCTACACAAATAATGTTGAAGAGCCAGTCAGCACAATAAAACCACCCAAAAGTGATTTACTTGCCACTGCAGATAAAAGTAAGTGTAACTTCTATACATCCTTTCTGGAATTTTGGATCAGTTTGAAAGATAACTTTAAAATCCAGGCTCTAAAATATACTTTGCCTTGCCGTTACAAGATGAACAATTTGACTAACAGAAACAACAAATATACACCTACCACCAATGATAAATCAACACCACAGAAAAGAGCTACATCAAGAAAAAAGCAGTTTTTATAATGCCTGACGAGTTCCATACTAGAAAAGGAAAAGCAATACAAGAAACATGGAATGAATGTGAAAAAACGTTACAGGCTGTCAGGTGCAGAGTATAAATCAGCAGATGGAAAGCCAATCACCACCAGTTTAGCCAGTAGGCTATAGCAACTGCAGGCAAAATGTGACACAAAAGTTACATCAGAACAAAGGCAACAATTTAAATCAGTTTGGTCATTGGCAAATTATGATAGACAAAAAAAATGTTTGTCAACTGTAGAAGAGACAGACACTAAAACATATCAAAGCCAAATCAAAATGAAAACCGGTGTCAAGAAGAATTTCTTTCGAAACTGAAAATAAAGGTATTTAGTCTGTAAGACGTATTTTTAAAGAAAACTTCAATAGGTAAGGTATAACTATATTGATCATACGCTGAAGAACAAAAAGGACGGACATTTTACAGGAAGTGCTTAGAGAGGAAAACAAACCCTTATAACGTAATTTCTCAAAGTAGATGCAGTGAAAAAGCATACTAAATCTTTCCCACTCATAAGTTCACATTATGTACGAGAAGGGAAAAGGAGACAGTTCCTGGATTTGCATCTCACACTACCAAAATTGTATGACCTCTATCTGGAGGAGTAAAACAATTAAAACAAAGCCAGTTTTATTGGAAGGATACAGATTAATGTTGTACCTAAGAAGGACCAGTGCAACATATGTAATCAGTTTTACATGGCATGGCTAGACTGAATTATGATTTATGAACAAAATAATGCTTTTGACAAACCTAAGCGAAGAAAGAACCCAAACCAAAATGGCAAGCTCAATTACGTTTGCATTAAGGTTGCAGCGAGATTGCAGTTGCAATCTTAACAAGCATGCAGCAAGATTGCGATTGGAACTATCGCAACCATAATTTAAGCTTGCGCAAAGTAATTTGCACGCTTCCTGCAACCTATTTAAGATCTTGCAAGCTTTTAAGGTTGCGCATGCTTGCGACTGGAACCATAGCGATCTTAATTGCGAACTTGCAAGTTTACACAATCATAATAAAATTGCAAGCTTGCGCAATCTTGCAAACTCGCACAATCATAACAAGATTGTAAGCTTGCGCAAACTTGCAAGCTTACACACACACATATCAGTCTACTGAAAAACATTTGTGAGTCCCGTGCAACTTTGTAAACATAAAAAAGGTTGCGCAATCTGTCTTTCCAAACATTGTTTAGGTTTATGAGACAGTTTAAAATTTAATTATAAACAATTTTATAAAACAATATTTGTAGTGATCAGTAGATATTAAGACTCAACAATCAGGGACAATAGTTTTTAAAACAACATATTTTGACAAAAAATGTTTAATATTTGGTTTTATATATAACCTCCCTTTTATATGTATCAGTGAACTAAAAGAGTTTTAAAAAGGTTATAGGTTATGAATTTGAAAAACTGAAAATGTTTCCCTCCAGACGACAACAAGCAAATACTGTTGCCAGTTAAGTATCATTCAAAGCTATCTATTTCTGCCGCAAAGAAAAAGTATCTATCGCAACTATGCAAGAGTGGTAATATTCTTGAATATTTCCATGTATTACACGGCTTTAATTAACAGTAAAATCAGTACCTGAGATTGTTTACCAGAACCAAATGCTGTTCAAGATTCAAGCAATGACTCCAATAGTAACTTAACACTGAGAGTCAGATAAATTTACCACTATATTTAAATATGACTGACAATGTGGTTCCTAAGACTTAGCCGTCTCCTTTCCCTTGCATTTACGCTACGTTTCGCATCCATCCCATTCCCTTTACTTTTAGTAAGTTTTCGTGGCTCCTCTTTATTTTGGCAGCCGAATCCCAAGACGGTACTTGATTGTTTTTTCCTACTTGTGCGGGTGTGTTTGTAAGCTTGTGAGTCTATAACGGTGCCCTACTGTTTTCTTATGTGTTGCTTGTTCGTTTTTCTATGTTATTCAGTTGATCGTCGTTGTGTGTTTGTCTTTGGTACATGAGTGTCTGCGCTACTGTGGTTTAAGTTGTTTTTAAAGAACATGGCATTCCCTTGTATATTTGTCCTTGTTCAGCTTTCCCCCTATCGGATTCCTCCCCTACCCCCGAGCCAATTTCGACCCTTACCGTTTCCTTCCCCTTTATCAATATTTAGCTTATATTAATATGTACTTGTTGGATGTTTGAAGCAACCCGTCTGAAATATTTTTCCATTACAGCTTCTTTTTGTTGTGGGCCTACTATGTAAATGCGTGGCTCTGGGGCTGTGTTTTTGGTGCTCTGTGCTTTCGAGAAATCTACCCTTGCCTATTATCTTTTTTAGTGTGTGGCAATAATGATAGTTACATAGATTACACTCATAAGCATGTGTATCAAACTTTATATCTCTATTAATGCAGTGTTTATATTGCATAACATTACATTAATGTATTATGAAATACATAAACACATTACCTAAAACGTTGTAGATGATTCTTAATACATGATAAGACTAATAAGTCTAATAAGAGCTTAAAATGGAGCTATTTACATATAGGCTATTTGTGACATGAAAAGTCTTAAGCTAAGACAAAGAAAGCATCATGCCATAAGAATCTATGTTTTTATAGAATATATTTGCATGCCAAATATATTTGCATGCCAAAAAACTTACATTTATGTCAACTTTGCATATGCTAGAAGATTCCATTGCTTTATAGAATGTTTTCGACACTTACAAAAACTATGACATGCAACATCTTCACCAGCTATCAATTTATAGCATGTTCTGGCTCAGTATTGTTTCTAAAGTTTTAACAGAATTGTACGTGCCAAAACCAGATATCTTTCAATGGAATGTTTTAGTTATTCTGATATTTGCAAATAAATGGCCTTTTAGTTGTGCCAAAACAATTTTTTGGGATTTGACCTAATTTACTAAAGATATCAACAAAATACATATATCATGTATCAAATAATGATAAAGTAAATAGAACCATAGTTTTGATGTCTCAAAATACCCTACTTTTAAAAAGAAAAAAGAAAAAAACGCTCTCCTGTAAAATTTTAAAAAATGCACATAGCAGGTTCTGGCACTTACCCCTCGATATGAACTATATAGGAAAAAAACACTTAAACAATATCAGATCATATTTCCTAGACTGTTTAATTATATTTACCTGACCCCAAGTGAGAAGGAGTCACTCAACTGTGACCATGACCTGCTGATCTAATTTCTTGCTTTTTTTTAAATACAGCCTTGAAATTTGGATGACATGTACAGTTTTGCACACGAATCTTAAAACTGACTTTCAATGACCAAGAATGTGACCTACTGACCTACTTCTTTGTTAAGATACAGCCTCCTTGGCGATATATCGCCATTTTGAATCGATTCACCGTAAAACCCAACTCACTTGAAATTTGGATGACATTTACAGTTCTGCACACCTCTGTTAAAACTAACTTTCAGTGACCATGAATATGACCTACTGACCTACTTTCTTGTTTTAGCCCGCCTGCTTAGCTCAGTAGGTAAGAGCGTTGGTCTACGGATCTCGGGGTCGCGAGTTCGATCCTAGGGCGGCGCATATGTTCTCCAAGACTATTTGATAAACGCCATTGTGTCTGATATCATTAGTCCTCCACCTCTGATTCATGTGGGGAAGTTGGCAGTTACTTGCGGAGAACAGGTTTGTACTGGTACAGAATCCAGGAACACTGGTTAGGTTAACTGCCCGCCGTTACATGACTGAAATACTGTTGAAAAACGGCGTTAAATCCAAAACAAACAAACTTTCTTGTTTTTGAAACTTGGCAAAGAAATTTGTTCAAGCGAGCAACGTAACTTAGTTTAGCAATATAGGGCCATGATGTCTTTCTTTTAAGTTTGACCTCGGATTTTTTTTTCAAACAGCAGAGCTTGAACTTATTAAAATAGTAGAGCTTTCGTAAATCACACTTTTATCATTCTGCCCATTTTAGCTCATCTGATATTTTGAAAAAAAAAATGAGTTATTTTCATCATTTGATCGGCGTCGATGTTGGTATTTATAGCGTTGCCTGGTCATGTTTTATGGTTAGGTCAGCTATTCTCCTAAATTATCAAAGATGTTGCTTTAAAACTTGCAACAATTGTTCACCGTCAATAGCCGCCTCTGTTCAGTAAGAAACATAACTACATCCTGCATTTTTAGCTTACCATGAGCCAATTACCGAGGTCAGTCGTGCGTCGTCCGTCCGTCAACTTTTCCTAAAAAAATCTTCTTCTTGAAAACCACTTGGCAGAATTACACCAAACTTCACAGGAATGATCCTTGGGTGACCCCCTTTCAAAATTGTTCAAAGAATTGAATTCCATACAAAACTCTGGTTGCCATGGCAACCGAAAGGAAAAACTTAAAAAATCTTCTTGTCCAAAACCACAGGGCTTAGGGCTTTGATATTTGGTGTGTAGCATCATATAGTGCTCCTCTACCAAAATTGTTCAAATTATCCCCCAAGCTATATATGGCCCCACCCCGGGGGTTACATGGTTACATAGACTTACATAGGGAAAACTTTGAAAATCTTCTAGTACAAAATTACATGGCCTAGGGCTTTGATATCTGATATGTAGCATCATCTAGTGGTCCTCTACAAAAATAGTTCGAATTATCCCCCTTGGGTCAAATATGGCCTCGCCCCGGGGGTCACATGGTTTATATAGACTTACATAGGGAAAACTTTGAAAAACTTCTTGTACAAAACCACATGCCCTAGGGCTTTGATATTTGGTATGTAGCATTATCTAGTTGTCCTGTAACAAGATTATTCAAACTATTCCCCTAGGGTCAAATATGGCCCCGCCCCGGGGGTCTCAAGTTTTACATAGACTTATATAGGACAAAAAGTTTAAAAATCTTCTTGTCTGAAACCACAACACTTAGACCTTTGATATTTGGTTTGTAGCATTCACTAATGGTCCTTGACAAAAATTGTTCAAATTGTACCCATGGCGTGTAAAGAGGCCCTGCCCTGGGGGTCCCAAGTTTTATATAGACAAATATAGAACTAGCTTTAACAAGGCATTCTGAAAGACAGCTAAATCCCCCGCCACTGTTATGGATAGTGAAAGTGTAAACCTTTGACCTTTAGCTGTGACCTTTACCTTGAACTGATAGGACGACATAAATCCTCGCACCTTAGATATTACTTCTTTGTGACTTCTGATCATTCTGACCAAGTTTCAACATCTGAATTCATTACCCATTCTACTTAGGGGGTTTAGGAGATACAGAGCTCAAACCTTTGACCTTGAGTTGTGACCTTGACCTTGAGTTGACATGGTTGACTCACAAGCTCTTGATGAGATGATCATTTGACCCAAGTTTGATGAAAATCCTTCAAGGGGCTTAGGAGATACAGAGTGGACACAAAATTGAAGGCTCTAACCTTTGACCCTAAGCTGTGTCCTTGACCTTGAGCCAATTTGATAAGGTGATCATTTGACCCAAAATTTATAAAATTCCTTGAAGAGGGTTTAGGAGATACAGAGCAGACATGAAATGGAAGACAAAAACCTTTGACCTTGAGTTCTGACCTTGGCCTTCAGCCGGCATGGCTGACTCATGAGTTTTGCACATCGTCTTGATGAGGTGATCATTTGACCCAAGTTTGATGAAAATCCTTCAAGGGGTTTAGCCTTTTAGGAGATATAGAGAGGACACAAAATGGAAGGCTCAAACTTTTGACTCATGGGTTCTGCACATGGTCTTGATGAGGTGATCATTTGACCAAAGTTTTATCATTTGACCCAAGTTTCATAAAAAAAAGGAGATATGGAGCAGACACGAAAATGTTACAGACAGACGGACGGAAGGACAGACGGAGACCATTCCTATAATCCCCCCTCGATTAAAAATTTTCTTGTCTGAAACCATACGACCTAGGCTTTTTGATATTTGGTATGATGATAAAATTGTTCAAATTATGCAACTGGGGTTAAAAGAGGCCCCGCCCTGGGGTCACTTAGTTATTATGTGAGTTATATAGAAAAAATACTTAAAAATCATCTGATCCTATTTCCAAGACTGTTTAATTATAATTACCTGATGACCCCAAATAATATGATGTCACTTGACTGTGACCTTGACCTACTGACCTTTCTTGTGTTTTAAGATACAGCCTTGAAAATTTGATGACATACACGGTTTTGCACACAAATCGTAAAACTGAATTTCATTGACCATGAATGTGACCTACTGACTCTTCTTTATCATCAGTTTGACATTTGAAACATGTAACTCATATCACTCAGGTGAGCGATCCAGGGTCATCATGACCCTCTTGTTTGAGCATTATGGCCTATTTTGGACTTTGAAAATATCAGATGCCTTTGTTATTAAGTCTTGCGTTTAGGTCAACTTATCAACTTAACGATCAAAGCTGTTGCTTTAAAATTGGGAGCAGTTATTCGCTTAGCTCAGTAGGTAGAGTGTTGGTCTACGGATCAGGGGGTGATCAGTTTGATCCTCGAGAGGGGCATAATCTCCGTGACTACTTGATAAACGATATTTTGTCTGAAATTATTAGTTCTCCACCTCTGATTCATGTGGGGAAGTTGGCAGTTACTTGCGGAGAAAAGGTTTGTACTGGTAGAGAATCCAGGAGCACTGTTTAGGTTAACTGCCCGCAGTTAACTGAAATACTGTTGAAAACAGTGTTAAACCCATAACGAACAGTTATTCGCCATTTAAATTGACTCAGAAAGTAATGTACATCAATATTACTTATTGCAAGAATTATGGCCCCTGATGAGCTTAGAAAATCAGATTTCTTGGTTTAGTTTTGTTAAAGGTCAGCTTTTCTCCTTAACTATCAAAGCTTTTACTTTAAAACGTGGAACGTTTGTTCACCCTCAAAATCTGGCTCTGTGCAGCGAGAAACGTCAGTCCTGCATTTTTAGCTCACCTGTAACAAAGTGACAGGGTGAGCTTTTGTGATTGCCCAGCGTCTATCCGTCGTCTGCCACAATTTCCTTGTGAACACGATAGAGACCACATATTGTTTTTGATTTTAATTAAACTTGCACACAACTTGTATTGGCATGCTATATTGGCATACTGTCTCGGTTCCTTTTGAAACCTGGCCAGATCCCTTCATGGGTTCTAGAGTTATGGCCCCATAAAGATCCAAAATTTGCCATTTTTGACTTGTGAACACGATAGAGGCCATATTTTGCAATCAACTTTAAAAAATGCACACAATTTGTATTTGAGTAATATCTCGGTTCCTGTTGAACTCATTTTAATATAACTACACTTATTACATACACGTTTCTATTCCCCATTAAGTTACACTAGTACCGGAAACGTCAATATTTTTCCATATACTGACGCCTGAATTTCATATCGGGTGCGTGACGTAATTCAGTGTTGTTGTTTTTTTCTCTTTAGTTCAGTATTGTCAATCCTATTCAGGCTATTGAACGAATTTATTATATTTACATTATATTTATACGTGTAGATGTGTATGTAATAAAAAGCTTATTATCTTTGCATCGGGGAATATGCACTCGTTCTTCAGCGGAAGAATATTGCGCTCCTATATTTCCGCCGAGAACTCGTGCATATTTCCCGATACAAAGCTAAAAAACTATAATTATTACATACTCATTTCTATTCCCCGTTAAGTTACATTGGTACCGGAAACGTCAATATTTTTCCATACACTGACGCCTGAATTTCATATCGGGTGCGTGACGTAATTCAGTGTGTGTTGTTGCGCTACTTTTTTCTATTTTGTTCAGTATTGTCAATCTTATTCAGGCTATTGAACAAATTTATGATATTTACATTATATTTATACGTGTAGATGCGTATGTAATAAAAAGGTTATTATCTTTGCATCGGAAAATATGCACTCGTTCTTCAGCAGAAGAATATTGCGCTCCTAAAGTCGCGCAATATTTCCGCTGAAGAACTCGTGCATATTTCCCGATACAAAACTAATAACCTATATTTATTTCACCAATATATGAAAACTGTATCTTCATGAAGTTTGATCAGAATGTCTTGATGAAATGCAGGTCAAGTTCGAATATGGGTCATCTGGGGTAAAAAAACTAGGTCACCAGGTAAAATCAAATAAAAACCTTGTATAAATAGGGGCTGCATCTGTCACTGGATCTTCATTATAATTGATCAGAATGTTTGTCTTGATGGAATTCTACTGCTCAAAAAAGTAGACATTTGCCAGATCCTGTCGTCTGCGTTTGCATACAATGTAGCTTAGTTCAATTTTGGTTATTGTAAATAACTTCGCTAAACATTGTCTTCTTGGATCAAACATTGCATGTCTGTATTTTCAAGGGAAAGAACAGGTTATCCACAAGTTATAATAAGATTTGTCATTTCTTGTTAGACCAAACAATAGTTCCCTTAAAGAGTTAGTTTTCAGCATGTATAGAAAGTAAGCATTAGCAGAAGCAGATCTTGAAAGTAACAGTAGCAGTAACTGCCAGTAGCAATAGCAAATCATGAAGTTGGCAGAAACAGTAGCTAGCAGAAGCAGTAGCAAATTGTGAAAGTAGCAGTAGAGGTAGCTGCTAGTAGCACTAACAAAGTGGGAAGTTTGCAGTACCAGTAGCAAGTAAGATAGCAGTAGTAGTAGAAAATGGAATGTCGGCAGTAGCAGTAGCAAATAAAACTTTTAGCAGAAGCAGTAGCTAGCACTGGCAATAGCAAAGAAAAATTTAGAAGTTACATTAGCTAACTGTAGCAAATATTTTTTTTTGCAGCGGCAGCAGCAAATGAATTTATAGCAGGAACATTAGGTAGCAGTAGCAACAGCAAATTAATTTGTGAAGAAGCAGTACGTAGCAGTAGCAGCCGCAGATTAATTCGTGGCAGTAGCAGTAGGATTCTAGCAACAGGAAATGGATTTGTGGCAGTAGCAGTAGGAAATAAGAATCATTTTATTTATTTATTGTCACAATGACACAATTATAGATCATATGGCGACTTTCCAGCTTTGCTGGTGGAGAAAGGTCCCATGTGCCCCTTCGTGCATTATTTCATCACGAGTGGGCACCTTGGTAGAACCACTGAACTTCCGTGAGCCATCTGGATAGCTTCCTCACATGAAGAATTCAACACCACGAAGTGGCTCGAACCAACATAGATTAGGGGAAAGTGTTCTGAAGTCAGCAACATTAACCACTCGGCCATGGAGGCCCTCATGAATCAAAGCACTGAGAGGACTGATGGCGGCAGCGGTTGGCAGTTTCCGGTAATGGGCATGAACAGCTTCAAAAATTATTTCATTTGCTAATCAATATCTAAGTGATGTTTAGTGATTCTGGTTAAAGGTCCAATACTAAGGAAAGTGAACATTTTAATTTCTTTTAAAAAGCACAGAAACTATTTCATTTTATTGGAAAATGAAAGTTGGTATGTAGTAATTCGAAATAAATCGCAGTATATGTACAATTATTTTTCTATGAAGTATGAAGAAAGTTAAAAAGACCTGGGGGGTCATTCTGTCGATTCATTGAAATTTCAACATAATAAACATACATTTCTTTGAGTTCCAAAGAGCTTCTGTAAATTTTGACCTGCCAATCTTCATTATTTAGTGTCTTGCAGAAGTCTATGCACTGGCTATGAAAAAAATTGCCAACTCACTTTCCCTTAGTAATGGACCTTTAAATTACTTTTGATTAATATATAGGTATTTCCAACTCCTTCTTTAACTAACTTCTGAGGGCAAACTCTGCTTTAACTCAGCCGAGGGAGATAATACAATGTATAAGCAAAGCTCGTGTTCTTATTGATAATTTTGTGAGGATTTGTTGTTCTTGCTCAATATCTTTCTTGAAGTATAAGGTTTTTCATTTCTGTAACAAATCAATGGGGAAACACTGCATTTATTGGGACCGGGGATATCAGTAAATGTGAGCGAAAGTCATGTCAAAAAAATGAGGTTTGGAGGTTCAAGTTACAAGAGCTCGTAGAACACGAAATGTCCCCTTGATTCATTCACATACTGCACAAGGAATAGAAATAATTTGATCATTATTTGGACACTGTGCAATGGAAGTTTGACGTACTGACTTCTAATCAATAATTTTGGGTCATTTACCAGTCATAAAAACTTCCGTATCAAATGTGCATTCTCTAGTGATTTGGCAAATAAAAGTTCTACTGTTCCGGGTCACTGTAACCTTGACCTATATGACCTACTGATCTAAAACTTAATAGTGATTATCCGCTGGTTATAGTCAACATCCCTATTAAGTTTCGTGACATTAGGCCCAAGTGTTCTTAAGTTATCGTTAGGAAACGGTTTAACTGTTCTGGTTCACTGTGACCTTGACCTTTGACTTACTGATCTCAGAACAAATAGGGGTCATCTACTGGACATGACCAACCTTTTAGTTCCATGATACTAGGTTTAAGCGTTCTTAAGTTATCGTCAGAAAACAGTTTAACTGTATCGGGTCACTGTGACCTTGACATTCGACCTACTGATCTGAAAATCAATAGGGGTCATTTGCTGGATATTATCAACCTCATTATGAAGTTTCGTGATCTTATGCCGAAGCGCTCTCGAGTTAACGTCCGAAAACCATTTTCACTATTCCGGGTTGCTGCGACTTTAACCTTTGATCTACTGATCTCGAATCAATAGGGGTCATCATATGACTCATGTTAACTTTGAGGTCTGTATGTCAAAGGTCACGGTCACAGTGATCTAGAACAGTTAAACCGTTTCTGGGCGATAACTTGAGAACGCTTGGGCCTTTATATGGATTATTGATATATTTTGTGTTTTAAGAAAATTTAGGCCGTTAGAAAAACATTAAGTTTAAAAAAAGCTTCTCTAGATGATTTTACAAAAGTTATTGGTTGCTATGCAAATCCGAGGATGTTTTGATTTTAACGTGCATGCGCTCTTTACGTGTCGCAAAAGAACTCGAAACGATAAGAAAACCTACATAAAATTATCATTATATTAAGAACTTTTTTGCCATTATAAAGATAATTTCAGTCAAGTAATTTATTATACAGTGTACTTTGATTAAAGACATGTATGTTAATTAATCGCATCTTACCTGAAAAGCCTGCTTTATTTTTATTTTCGTCAGAAAAGAACAAGCATTTCCAGTCTTCCACACATTATACAAATATAAAACTTGTTTCTTGCATTTAGAAATTTCATATTTTTCATTATATCTATTTTCCCCACAACTTCAAATAGTTGTTATATATATTTTTCTCCGCCTTAAATGACATCTGCATACTTTGGGGACGCGGCTCCATGCCACTGAAGTTGCTGTTTTAAGTGATATACCGGAAATCATTGCGTAACTACTATGCAATTGACATGATAAAACATAGGTCACCTGGGTAATCAAGACCGTAAGTTAACTTCGAGAGCAGACCATAAAACTTACTGAAGCAAATAAGATGGCTTTGATGTGATATACATTAATGCCTTCGGTCATCAATGTCATTAAAAAAAACGCACTCAGATTAATATATCACGTGGGGAGCTGTTTTGTGAATCAAAAAATAAACATTTCACGTGAATATCTAGTATTTCAAAATCTACAAGAATATACGTTGGAACTTTAATGGACATTTCCTTTTAAAACGATGAAAGTGTAGTTACAAAAAAATCTAAATTCGTAAGATATTAATCAAATCAAGGACTATAACTACACACTGAAGGAAATTACCTGATATAAATCTCTATTTTTTGTTTATTTTTTTTTTTTGTTTTTTTTTTTTTTTTTTTTTGTTTTTTTTTTTTTTTTTTTTTTTTGTTTCTATGGGCCATATTTATAGTCGCCACTCAAACTCACACTTTACTCAAACTTGGGTAAGTATCACTCAAGCAGGCCTCGAGTAGACCTTGCGGGAGTGTGAGTGGAAGTCGAATGTCATATTCATAAATCCCACTCAATCTTAACTTTCGGAAGGGTAACTCAAGTATTGGTTTCATTGTACACAATATATTTATAGGATTATAACGGTATTTATATGACAATAACATCAAAGGTATGCAAGTGTTAATCGTTATTTTTGCAGATCAATTTGCCAAGTCGGAAGTTGTCGTTTTATTGCCTGTCTGAATGTTTGTCCGTCCGTCTATTTGTTTTATATAACGTATTAATATTAGTATTATTAGTCATGTTAGTAGAATAAAATTTATACTTAAAAATACATGAGTTTTTTTCCGCTGTATTGAGATTTTATTACAACTGAATAACACTCGTGCCTTTAACTGTTGGTGTTTCCGAAAGCCAGTCCACGTGAATTCCAATCATTACATATATATCATTTGTGAAATAAATGTTTTCGAATGAGATTTGGTGAATATTGTTTTTTTAATGACACATTAAGTCGGAGGGAAATATTTATATTTTTCAGTATGAATTTTCAGATATCTAGGCTTGTAAATATTTGTTACTAGGACGTGTGTTTTTGGGATTGACTGATGAATTTGCCACCAGCATGGATCCAGACCAGCCTGCGCATCGGCGCAGTCAGGTCATGATCCATACGGTTCGCTAATAGTTTCTCTATTCTCAGCATAGATCCTGACCAGACAGCAAACGTACTATGCTGGTTTTCTCATGGTACGGCCCATATCTTTTATAAAATAAATGTTTCCGTAATGATGGGTTCTTCATGACATTTAATTGTTATATTTTTTTCAGTATGAATTATTGAAGAAGAAAAAATAACCGATATCTAGGGTTGTGAAATGTAGATATTAGTTACTAAGACGTGTGTTTCTGAGAGTGACTGATGAGCCCCGTCAGATTAGGTTTAGTAGATGTATATTTGATTTCCTGTATCTATCTTTAACCGTTTTTATTAATTTAACAGTCCTTTAATTTGTTGGGTATTTTTACGTTTTCGTCGTCCTCAACAACATGTATTTAAAATAAGAACTAAATATATTTTTTTTCAAAATACCTTGCACAAATATGAACTTTCGCTTTTAAATGACACTGTTATCTTACCTTCAAATTAATTAAATATTGTAAATTTATCATCTAAACTTACATTATGAGACCTTGAGAAACACTCAAGGGTCCCCAGGACCTCCCTTAACATTCACTCACTCTTGGGAGTTGACTTAACTGTCACTCACCTTTATGAATACAAATGGAATCTTTCCTGAGTGAAGACGTGACCGTTAGGCAATTTATTTGAGTGTACTCAATGAGTGGTGTTGGAGTTTTGTCTATAAATATAGCCCTATATTATGGGCGGCGGTTACCGCCAAAATTAGTAAATATACAATCCATTCATAAACAAGTCAGTCAGTGCAGTGCATTTCAACGCCGTCGAGTCTAAAACTCCATCCCGTCCAATATTTATAGGTTATTAGCTTTATATCGGGATATCAGGCCCCAAAGTACAATCAATTTCCCATAGGGTTACATACAAATGAGCCGTGCCATGAGAAAACCAACATACTGGGTTTGCGACCAGCATGGATCCAGACCAGCCTGTGCATCCGCGCAGTCTGGTCAGGATCCATGCTGTTCGCTTTTAAAGCCTACTGCAATTAGAGAAACCGTTAGCGAACAGCATGGATCCTGACCAGACTGCGCGGATGCGCAGGCTGGTCTGGATCCATGCTGGTCGCAAACCCACTATGTTGGTTTTCTCATGGCACGGCTCAAATATATCAATGCAAGGCTTTGACACAATGTTCTGAAGCCAAATGCAAATACCTTCTGTTTAGAAATCTATCCAAGAGAAACACAAAAATCACTTTGAAGTGACCTGTTGACCTGCTACTTTTCTCCTCACATCTGTCAGAATGAATACTGTATTGCATTTTTACAAAGTGAAGCGGTCCAGCCTACTTTTTGTACAAATCCGCAGACAGTCATTTGCACAAGAAACCATGATTTTCCAGATTTTTTTACCCCTTTCTCTTCATTTACATCAGATCTATAAAATTTGGCTACTTTCAGAAGCTCAGAATATCTATTTACAATCAAATCCATCATGAAATGAGGGACCTCTTTTCTCTCGGATACACTTCCTTTAGTTACGAAGGGCAGGTAACTGTACCTTGTTACCAAATATTCACGAGTTCTTCAGCGGAAATATTGCGCGACTTTAGGAGCGCAATATTCTTCCGCTGAAGAACGAGTGCATATTTCCCGATGCAAAGATAATAACCTTTTTATTACATACGCATCTACACGCATAATAATTATGTAAATACATAAATGTTAACGTCTGAATCAGATGGTGGACAATCCAGGAAAAGAAATTGGTAGCAAACAACCTGAAAGGCGTTCGCTATCAAATTACGTCTGAGATACTAACATGAAATTCCGTACCGGTAACAACGGGGTAAAGTATGAAACTGAGTTTAAAAATTTTGCATTCAAACAGTAATTTGAAACCACATTTTTTAATAAACTTAGAATATTAAAATGGAAGATATTAAAAATGTGCGTGCCCGTCTTGATCATCCCAACATGAACATGCAGTCAAGAACGCCCAAGTTACTACATATATGAAAGGTCATAGCATGACGGCGTCAAGTTTATATATCAATATTTATGCACTCACGTATCTTTTTAAAATTCAGCTAATGACTGCAGACAGTTTAGATTGGAGTGATTTATAGTACGTGTGCAACAAATTTTTATCATCGGTTCTTATTTTTTAAAAAAAAAGTTTGATAAACAGGTTTCAAAAACAATGTTAACTGCAAATAATTGGAACGTTGCGTAATAGACGGCGTAAGAACTGGATAACTTGATTGATGAATGATTTATATACTAATTTTGCGTTACAGCCCATAAAGCAGAAGTTTTCGTTATTAATAGAAATTTAACCACCTAAGAGCACTCACAAATGAATTTGATAAGTTGTTACTGTACGACTCTCTACATCCATTTTGTTTCATTTATTTAAATTTTTATAGTAAAAAAAATGACTATAAATAAATAATGAAGAATAAATAATAAAAAAAAAATCAAATAAATTATTTTTCTGCTTGTGCTTTTCATCCTTATCACAGGCAACACTTGCTAACAGTAATTGAAAAACTGTACGAAAACGGGCACGGAATAGGGAGGCTAAGGAAAGACTTTACAATGAAAAAACAAACTTCAAAGGAAAAGCATAAAAAATACAATATTATGAAAATATATATGTCAATAAAAACATTTAGGATACCGACTAAATAGGGTAGTGCAGATACACACTGAAAATTTTTAAGTCTAAGGTGCCCGTCTATAAATGTGGCATTCAGTGTATGAACTATGATTCCTGGTTCCGTTAATTACTAATGAAAGGTTATGTAATAGATTGTGGCATTCAACATGTTTTGAACGTTTAATGCTTAACAAAATGATCTATTTAAACATGGTTGATACATTACGATTTTTTTGTCGTTCACCGTAATATGTGTTCCATCCAAACATGAACCATGCAGCAATGTAAGCGAACACATTTAAAAAGGTTTTCTTATGATAAACGCATCAAATTGTATAAATATGTCAAATTTTTCACTCAATCTTGTAAAAAAATTCACCAATTGAATGGTAATCAATGTGTTTCTATAAGGATGATTTATAGAACTGTGATCGCAAAAGCTTCTTCATGTCCGCTTCATATTAAATATGAAGTGGAATGAAATTGTATTAAATATTACATAATACAAACTCTAAACATTAATGACTATCGGGTATCTTGTTTTATTTAAATATCCGTCGTTGAAATGCATGACTTTAATTGTTATGATTGATTAAAAATCCTTTACATATTTTGACTTACAGCCCCATATTCTAATACGTAATTACTGCTTGACTCACTGTCGGTGTTTTGCTTTTTGTTGCAGAAGTTTTAATTTGCTTAAGGCAATCACTCCTGATTATGTGGACAGTTGTGGAATTGCTTTGCGACTCTCCTGTGCCATCCCATTCTCGCTGTTACATCATTCCCTAATTAAATGTAAAGGTTATGTAAAAATAAATAATGAAACTGAATAATGCATTTCATGTACATGTAAATATAAAAAAACAGATCAACTAAATCATGGTTTCTTGCTCTGTCTTTTCTACGTTATCCTATGTTTGCAAATTCTGTGCATTAGTAATTAAATAAATAAAGTACAAAATACTGGATACTGAGTAAAGGAGATAAGTAGATTGTTGTTCAATCAAGAATAAGAGAACAGAGACAAAACTATTAAAAATAACGAAATTTTGGGAAAATAGATCATGGACATTGACTTGGATTGCAAGACAAATTTATACCAGATACCAGGAAAAAAACCAATTTTTTTCAGTCTATTGTCCTGGTCCAGTAAAATTGGCTATTTTCATTGTTGTTTCATTATTTACTTTTTTGTCTCTTTTATATATTGAAAATTTCATGTACTGATGTGTGCCGAGCCAATTGTAGATTGTTAATCTATGGTAATACCAATTAAAACAAACAGCTGTCAATTATATAACAAGTGTTTTTGTACATTTCTCAAAATTTTTTTTGTTTTGTTGTAACAAAATTGGACTTTCCCTATTTCCTAATATGAAATTAAAGAACACAACTATCGGAAGATGGGTTGTATCTTTTTGAATAAAATGACATAGTTTTAATGTATTAATTAAGATAAATATGTTTCTTCTAAATCTAAAATAAATTCAAAATTAAATGATACTAGTAGTAGTATTCCCAATCAAGGGTTTGTCTGTTTGGAATTAACAAAAGGCATTGTACTGGTTGCCTGATATTTTGTCGAATTACGTGAAGTTTCACTAATAGTCATTTGACAAATTAAAGGTCACTACATGTTTTCCATCTCAATACATTATTAGGGTACATGTAAGTTCATTTCAAGTATCTGAAAACTTCTGTGTGGTTGAGTTAATTCCATAACTGCATTAAAAACTTCATGCAGCCTAGATCAGGATGGTAATTGTTAACATTAGTCTTAATGCAAGTAAGTTTAATGTAATTATCTGTCCCTTGGCATCGAGGTGATTGGTTTCTGTTTTCATATGCCTTAACATAGATACTTGGTTATCGTGTTGCTCAACTTCCTGATTCACAGTATTTGCAATATGTTAATGTCATTATCTTGCTTGAATACAATACTTCGCTGTTACAATGTATCTTTAATGTTATGTGAGGAAGGGTTACACTGACCAAATTGCATGTGAGAGATATTGGAACACTGGATGGATTAATGGCCATTTCTCATGTACATGTAAATTTACACAAAACAGAACTTAACAGGTTTTTGTCATTTTATAATTGGCTATGTACCTAATTTTCGCAAACTTCGTGGGTGCATAGCTATAAATAGAAATAAATGTAAAAATACTTTGATACTGATGTTTATGATGATGATAATATGTAGTTGCTTGGATGTCATCAGAGAATTAAACAGAGAACAGAGACAACCTTTTAAAATTCCACAAACTTGTTGTGGAACAGCATGAGGATCTTGGACATTGACCTTGGCATTTGCAAGGAAAATATCACCAAACCTGAGAAAAAAATTGACCCAATTTATCCGTTTCAGACCATTCCTGGTTAAACCCAGCTAATAATTCATTTATTTTTTTCCATCATAGTCTCGTTTCCAATTCAACTTATTTTTTTTTTGTTTGTTTGCATATATTTGAAAATTCTCATTAGCTGTAAGCTGTAGTGCCGGAGCCTTGTAGATTTTGGTGTATATGTGAAATGGCCGTAACTGACCACAGAATATAAAAAAAAACAGCCTGAGCATTAATACTCCACACCAAAGTGTCTTTTGACTTACTCAGTTGGACGGCCCTCAATAATTTTTATACTGATTTTTAAGTTGTTAACTATCATAAATTACTTTGCCACTTACTAATTCTCTAATATAACATTTAATCCACATATTTTACTATCAGCCAGAAGATAGCTTGGTATCTATGTTTGAGATAAAATGTACATTAGGTTTTTAATGTATTTAATTTTAAAGAGATTTAATGTTGAATTAAATCTTCATTATATATGCCTATATGAATTTCAATGGAACTTTAAATGATACGTAGATAGTACAACCATGGGGTTGTCTTGTTTTGGAATTAAGGCCAAAAGCATTGTACTGTTTGTTGTCCTGATCATTTTGTGAAATTTCCCACGTGCCAGTTTCCTTAATAGTTCTTTGACAAATTCAAAAGGGTCACTACAATGTTTTCCAGTCTCAATACACGTAGGTTAGGGTACCAGTACATTTCATTCTCAGGTATAGTGAAAATCTTTCTGTGGTGAGTTATTCCATAGGGATCTGCATACAAACTTTCAATGCAGACCTTGATCAGGATGTGTAAAACTGTGTAGACATTCAGTCTTAATGACAAAGTACACGTGTGTGTGTTTGAAATTATTCTGTTTTTGCTTCAGGTGATCTGGTTTCTGGTCTTCCATATGACCTTTAAACATATGATACCTTTGTGTATATGTGGCTCAAAACTTGCCAATCAGCAGTCTTTAGCAATTGTTAAATTTGTCATTATCTTGCTTGAAAATACAAATATACATTTCAGGTTAGGTTACAATATGTATCATTTAATGATACGGTATGTATTATGGGAGGGGGAGGGGTGGAGAGAGAGATAGAGAGAGAGAGAGAGAGAGAGAGAGAGAGAGAGAGAGAGAATTTTAACCATATTTCCTTCTCAAATTCAGAATTTTGCGCTATTTTCCGAGAACACCAAATATTCAGTTAGCCCGTAATATTAAGATGAAGCTCTTGATTTTTTTCATTATTTTTTTTAATCCCCCGCCACAAGTGGCGGAGGGATATAGGAATGCTCTCCATCCGTCCTTCCGTAACATTTTGTGTCCACTCTGTATCTCCTAAACCCGTTAAAGAATAATTGCGAAACTTGGGTCAAATGATCACCTCATCAAGACGATGTGCAGAACTAATGAGTCAGCCATGTCGGCTCAAGGTCAAGGTCACAACTCAACGTCAAAGTTTGAGCCTTCCATTTTGTGTCCGCACTGTATCTCTTGATAATCATGAAACTTTGATCAAATGATCACTGCATCAAGACGATGTGCAGAACCCATGAGTCAGCCATGGTAGCTCAAGGTCAATGTCACAACTCAAGGTCAAAGGTTTGAGTTACTAACCGTAAAACGGCGGGGGATATGGCTGTCTTTTAGACTGCCTTGTTAATATTAAGTCTGAAATAAGTTTTGGTTGAACTGGAGGAAACAAATTTGCTTTTTGGATATCCTAATGGAGCTGGCACTTAAAGTTAAATAGTAACGGTATGACATAGGCAAAATACTTTGTGACTAATATTTTTATGGTACAAGTGTTATCAACAATCTTGAGCTTTGTAGAGTTCATGTTGTTAATATCAATTTATTACTTTTTTACCTTATTTAATATTTTTACTACATAATTAGTATGTGATATAAATTGTTGTGTTTTTTGTGTGTTTCACAGAGATTTGCCAGATTCAAAGCCAGTACACATTGAAGATGTATTAAATGTTTTAATGTTTTAGTGGTTTTATTGAAACACTACAATTTCCATTATTTTAAGATTTCCCGGAATTTCATAATTTCTCTGATGCGAAATTACGTTAAGTCTTGTACTTTAGAAGAATATGAATTCAAATCAACTGAGTGGATTGAAATAAAATTTAGTTCTCGAAAAACTTCACGCCCGCTTAGCTCAATACGGAGAGCACAGACATGCGAATCGCGGAGTTGTGAGATCGATCCTCGGGTGGGACGTATGTTCTCCATGATGATATGATTAAAGACATTGTGTCTGAAATCATTCGTCCTCCACCTTTGAATAATGTGGGGAAGTTTGCAGTTACTTCCGGAGAATGGAATCCATGAACACTGTGTAAGTTAACTGCCTCCCATCATGTTTGAATGTCTTTGATAGTAGATGATGGCAACGAACCTACGCATAAATGTTATCCAAAATGTAATGTCTTTTGACTACATCGTTATTAGTGAACTTGCCAAAAAAAAAATGATATGACAGAAATTTGTTTACCGCCAAAGCATTTTCTCATTATTTAAAGGAGAAAATGTTTTAGCCAGGAGGGCTTTGACAATACAGAAAAAATCTACTGAGGCGATAATAATGTTAAATAGTACATTGGTCCAAATCTTACCAACTTTTTCAGATTATAGGAATGATAAACTTGCTTGATGACTGGTAACATCCTATCCCCAGGCTGCCAAATTATGATCTACTTGAGAAGTTTCAATACGAAACAAGATACATGTTTTGTATGTTACTTGTAGTCCATTTAAGCAGTGCCAATCGGGTGTAAAATCAATTTATCTTGTGAAAAATACCTTGAATTTCACAACTAGGCATATAGACATCATTTTAATGGATGAGAAATATGTCGCCAAAGCTTTATGTTGGAATTTTAGTTTCAATAATGCATTAAGAGTAGATCAATACATAGAAAAGTAAGATCAAAATGCTTTATTCTTTTTGACAACCCTGTGAAAAAGAAGTTTACTAGATTTAATGGGCTTACTCTTTTCTGTGAGGCTTGTTGTGTCTAGAATGGTATTACAGAGGCATGTCTTCAGAATTATGTTTTTTTTTTGGTTCTGATTTTTCGAAATAGAGAAAGTACTTGTATTTGTAAGTAACTGTAAATTAAAATCAAATACAAGTGACTCTGTTGAAACATTAGAGTGAAATGTGTCTGGTGTTTTCTTAGTGAAAAAGTTTATCAAATATATTTTTCACTGTTAAAAAACTATAAAATGGGTTAATTTAGTCAAAATATGAAGAAAAGACGAAAATTAGTTTGTTTTACAATCTTTCACTCATGAACACCACATTCGACAGTTGCGCTCATGGCTATGCCACTCATGAAAATATTGCATATGGTGTTCACTTGTGAAAGATATTTCAATCTTACACTGAAACAAACAAATATGTTATTTCATTAACATTTGTATTACTGTAGCAAGTGCCATGCCCATGCAGGTTTGCAACCTTTCGGTGAAGGCCTATCATCTAACAGTGACAGCAATCCTGTTTTGTTTTATGTTTGGAAGTTGACATTTACTTATGCTGAAATAACAAAAGGTGTGGTGTGTTACACATAAACATTCCCTGGTTGTGTATGGAATCACTGTTAAAAATACAGCCAAATTACAAGGGATTCAGAAACAAATAAATGAGTGTTAAACTGGTCTACCAGTTTGTTTTACTTTTTACCATAATTATATATATATTAAGTAAAACGTGTACTGCATGTCCAAGTAAAAAACTCTTATTTCTTGCTGACTCATGAAGATCTGTGGCCTTGGGCTGAAATTTCTCCTGATATTGTTAAACTAAAATGTCAAGACACCTAGCATAAATTTATCTATGTATAAGCCCAGGGACATAAGTTAGTCACTGAGAGGTCAGTTGAGGGCGAAATGTTTTGTCTTTTCCAGTTAGCTTGACAAGGGAGTGCCCACTGTGCTCGCTTGGGTGGAAGAGGTTAGGACTACCTGTCCACTGTGTTAGCTTGGGTGGAAGATGTGAAGGCTACCTATCCACTGTGTTAGCTTGGGTGGAAGATGTGAAGGCTACCTATCACTGTTACTTGGTGAAGGTAAGGGTACTATCACTGGTTAGCTGGTGGAAGATGTGAAGGCTACCTATCCTGGTACTGTGGAATTAGCCCTTCCACGTGTTAGCCTCGGAAGATGTGAAGGCTACCTATCCACTGTGTTAGCTTGGGTGGAAGATGTGAAGGCTACCTATCCACTGTTAGCTTGGGTGGAAGATGTGAAGGCTACCTATCCAGAGGTTCATAGTTTGATCCTTGGATGATCTCCGTTATTAAATTATTGAAGAACAGCTTAAATCTGCACACTCTGATTGATTATGAACACACATTTGAAATTGACCAATGGTAGGGCACCATTCTAAGACTGGTCTCATACTCAAGTTTTATAACTTCTGAAACTGACTTGCGTAATGAAAATACATAAGAATGCTTTCATTCTTCACCAATGCCTCATACTTGGTGATCACTAGCTAGTGTAGGGCCTGTATAGTCAATGCATCTTATAAATAGCTGAGTAAAGTCATAGCTGAAAGGTAGTCAAGTCCATGTTCCAGATTTTTAACTTTGGTGAATTAAAGGGCCCAGGCCAAAATGGTACTTAGTTTGAAAATTTTACTAAAATCTTCATGAAAAATGGAATTTAAATTAGATAAAAAAATCAACTGGACCAGGTGCCAGGACTGGAGTGCTATGTTAGCTATCTTTGGCCTAGTGGTTCAGTGGTCAGTGGAAAGGACAATTAAACAAGACCATAAAATTATTATGTTTTATTATACAAAAGTTGCAAGTTTAAACAAAGGCCCTGTGAACTGTGATTTATAAAAAATGCATTGGACCAACCATCCAAGCCATTCATCAAAATCATTCATGGTTTGAGGAGATGTGGTCTAGTGGATAAGTGTCGCCGCTAATCCAGGTTGTAAAGTTGAGCCCCACTGGTCACGACATGCTATCTCAATGAAAAACTACTAATTTTTCCAGAAGCGACTCAGAATGGTTCCAATCACTTGAAGCTATCACAATCAGACTTTAAACTAATTATATAAACTAAACAACTGTTTAGATGACGGACAACACTTATGAACGACAGATACACAATGTGAATCATAACTTACAGACAACTTCTCTCGGTAACAATAAAAAGTACTGCCCAAACTGAAGATGACCATCCAGTTTTAATGTTAATACTTTGAAGCTAACTACATGGATTTAAGAAGAAAATACCTCTATTTTCCCAACTTGTTTAACTATATATTAACTGAAATTACTGAAGTCTTATCCACAGGAAATATTATAAAGTTTGTCTATATGATAGAGGCAAAAGGATTTTCACATTTTAAGGCCTACACTTAATTCAGTTTTAATGGCCCAGACCTTTATCGAATCTGAACCAGCACTGACATACTGCTACATCAGAGAAGATTAAGGATAAACTCTTATAGATCAATAACATATTTATGCTCAGAGACCAATTTTTTCAAATACAACAAACTGAAATGTATGTAAAACTGATGTGCACATGTGAACCATTGGCATATGATAAGACATGCAAGCTGTTGTAACTGCTAACCAACCAGAAATACAATTGTTATGGCATCTAGTACTGTACAAGAATAATTTATTTTCACCAGAAACTAGATTTAATGCAAACAAATAGAATGTCTTTCTATTTGAAAAACAGCATCAGAGTAACTTCAGTCCCCATCGTCCTAAAATGGCAACTTTAAGATTCCAACTAAAACCATTTTTTCCATAAAAGAAGATCTGAAATGTCAAAATCACCTTACTATATCAATAGTATCTCTGACAGATGTTTATGATGTTAAAAAATTGCATTTTAAGATCTGAGAGTTCTGCAAAGAAATTCTATTTTACTATTTGATCCAAACAATCTGTAACATATATATTTCGAGTAAATTTTAGTATTACTTTGCAAGATATGATTATGAATTATACACTCATGAGTGGTAGTAGGAACACAGAGACAAATATATCTCTAATTATGTCAGTTACGATATGTTGACTAAGAGGACTTTTCCTTGTTTAAAATTCAGGCACATCAAAAGTTCAGAAAAAATATGAGCCGTGCCATGAGAAAACCAACATAGTGGGTTTGCGACCAGCATGGATCCAGAAACAGCAGGCATCCGCACAGTCTGGTCAGGATCCATGCTGTTCGCTAACGGTTTCTCTAATTGCAGTAGGCTCTGAAAGCGAACAAAAAAATGATACTAGTATTACATGAGGTGTGCTTGTGACCCCAGTGGCTCAAACCCACAACCCCTAGTTTACCAAGAAGCCTTACCGCTAGACATCTGCCTTATAGAAAAGCAAGAAAAAAATCTTGTACTGAAATTAGATCACAGTAGTGAAGATCTCAATGGTTGTAAAAATTGTTTTTACTCTGCATTCTATCTAGCAAAACAATGTAACATACACTTTCAAAACATGATATTGTAAAGACAAAGTGCACGTTTACAACAGAAGAAGAAAAAGGCCATTTCTATAATTTATCTCAGCAATAGATTATGACCAAAAATATACATAGCACTTAATTGTCATATTATATACATATCACACATGGCTTGGCGCTAGGATTATTTTGGTGACTTATCTATCAAAAAAAAAAAGGGAACAAAATCCGGTTTAAAAACAATAGTCGGACTATCTGAAGAGAGACGAGTTTTAATTTTTTTCTATTGGTATATAATCTCACTTCAATTGTCATTTAGAATAAAACCAATGGAAGACGAGGTGACAACACATAACATACTGGGTAGTTTGAATGATTTATTTAATTAAACGACTGGTTTCGGTCTTATAAAGACCTTCTTTAGGTTTATTTAGAATGTGAAATGTTACAATAAATAAGGGACAAGAAAGGGACCTTTAAGTTAAAAAAATCATAAGCCATTTTTGATCATAAAAATCTATTTAAAATATAATCGCTATACAGATTTTAGCTGAAGAAATTTGCCATTCTGCCACTGTAGCTTCTTGCCAATTCTGGTTGTTTACAGACATGTTTATTTAGCCAATAAGAAGTTGCTAAAAAGCTTAAACCTTTATACACATAGTACTTCATTTTGCTACTCAAATAATTAATAATGATAAAATGGCAGCATTGTAACAAAACTATATTTGAATAATTTCATAATAATTTAACCTACACGAAGAAATATTAGCCAACCCTGAACCTGCATGAAGAAAATTTTGCCAAACTTTTAACGTACATGAAGAAAAATTAGCCAAACTTTAACCTGCAGAAAGACAGATTAGCCAAACTGCATGAAAAAAACAAAACAAAAAAATTTGAACTACATGAGGCCTTCATTTCAGCAATACGAAAGTTGGAAAATAGTAAAGTTTAAAATATCTATATAGTGTATTTTTTCTCATGAACAAATGAAAAATAAATAACAATGACAAACACGTATTTAAATGAACATAATTTCTATAAAGCATCGTTTTTATGTACAACTACGGTATAAAGTACAACTGAATAACAACAAAATCAACAATCATCTTTTAAGATCAAAAACTATTTGAGCCGCACCATGAGAAAACCAACATAATGGGTTTGCGACCAGCATGGATCCAGACCAGCCTGTGCATCCGCGCAGTCTGGTCAGGATCCATGCTGTTCGCTTTAAAAGCCAATAGCAATTAGAGAAACTGTTAGCGAACAGCATTGATCCTGACCAGACTATGTGGATGCACAGGCTGGTCTGGATCCATGCTGGTCGCAAACCCACTATGTTGGTTTTCTCATGGCACGGCTCATTTTTAAAAGCTAAATGCCATAACTTTTGCTAGAAACTATCAAAAACAACTAGAAACTGACCAGATATAAATAGAATTCATTTAAATGCATTTTCAAAACTATACAGGTGTATATATAATGTATATATACTAAAACTATTTTCTATTTGGTATTCTTGCTATTCAATTTAATTCAACATAAAAGTAATGTTTTCAGATAAAAGTTGTAGCGGTGAGAGGGATTATGTATATTTAATTTCACGAAATAATGTGAACTTTTCAATAAACTTATGCCTTTGAAAACCTACTGCTAACTTTTTGGCAAATGACTCATTTATGAAATTTGCAAAACTGTTTTAAACTGACCACTTAAACGAAGTGTGAATACAGCAAATTAGTCTGAAATGCGAAAATGCGTGACTTTGCATACCAACCAACTGAAATGCTATTTGTAAAATGAGAAAAATGTGACAATAGATGAAAACGTCCACTTTTCTTCACAATACAATAAACCAAAGGACTCGAAAACAAAAGTTGGTCTAAATACATTTTGTTCTTAAACAATAGTTATAATTATTCTCATAATAAGGTAGAAAAATGCGAGAGAAAAAAGTGAAAACAAGCGCTGATTCATAGTCTTTGTACTTGTCTTTTTTATTCCTACAATGTTGACGATTAACGGCAACGTGCTCATTCACAATAGCACAAGTGACAGGTTGAATAATTAGTCCAATTAAATCATCGCTTGCTTGGCAATTACTCATCATAAGAAAACAAGTGACTATTTGTCTCTAATTCGGTTTATCGTCTTGTGTACTGACAATATATTGACAAGATATTGGCAGGCTGTATGCCGGTAGGTCCTAGTTTTTGTTGATGCAGCGTTTGTGATATGTTGCAAGAATATGGCAAAAAATTTAACTTTCATCAACAAATCAAAGTTGTAACACAAGTGAGTATAATAGGTGGAAAAAGTTACATAACAATATTAATGCTATTCAAAACTTTACACAAAACAGCTTAACATTTTTTTTTTTTGTCATCCGAGCTGAAAATGGCAGGTTAAATGATTTAGAAACAATTTATATTTCTAAAAGAATTCCATTAGCATTGTTCTTATAATCTTATTCTGTTTGCTTTCAATCTTTAAGCATTTTCATTAATTCCTGTGAAAGCCTACAATCGTGTTACTTGTTACTTTTTTTTCTAATTAAGGCGGTGAACCAGTAAAGACACCCAGCAATTGCCATGTGATCTCTGTATGCTATTTCCGCATCCTTTGGCCAATTTTTTTTCTTTCCCTTTCTAAACGGAAAAATGCCGAAATCACATACAGAATATACACAACAGAACGAAATGTCAATTGTCAGTGCCACTACACTACCTTAACGACAGAAAAAAATAACTCGCATAAATAAGTTTTGATTCCTTTTGCCTATGCTTTTTACCAACGTACATTTCACCTAAGTTAGATCTATTATCAAGATTTATTTCTGTGACATATGTGTAAAATGCTTGTAACAAATGTAAGCATTTTCCATGAAAATAGACAGCATCCATTCTTCTTTTGAAACTAAATAAAAGAAGAAGTGAAATAGTCTAAAATCATTCTTTCACACCCAAGAAATGATAAAGATTTTAAATTTAAGCATTAGAAAATGAGCAAAAAATATAACAAAGTTTTAAATTTCTCTTTAACTAGTTGAATATGAAACAGTTAGATTTTTAGGTATCATTAAATGGATGTCAAGATCCCAGACCAACTTCAAATGTTCCCAAAAAATAAGACTGATTTTCCATGTGACATATGTTATTTATGATAGCTTGAATGAAACATCGCCAGTTTGAGTGTGGTCTTAAATAGCACTTTTCTTTTCCTGATGAAGTACAGTATGGTATATATATATATACATAAATGTATATACACAGTACATACAATGTATATAATGATCATTCATATACGATGATGAATTACAAAGTTTTACAGCCTGGTGTAAAAATAGATGAAGATAAATGACATGTTTAAATTCCTGAGGTCAAAATGCTAAATAAATACGTCAAAAAATGTGCATGTATATGTTAAAAAAAAAAAAATGAATAAAATGGCAATAGCTTGGGAAAAAGAAGAAATAAAGTGTGTAATTTTTAGCTATACTAATTTACAGCTCACTAAAAACCTGTGTGTCACACTTAATTTAACATAAGGAAAGCTTCTTCTCAGTATTGCTGTAGAATCATGTATTTTTGTGCAACCAAAATTTTTTTGTATTGAAAGATTTTTCACCTTGAGAAATGTCAGCAAATCTTAATGTTGCTAGATAACAGAAAAGATATTTTTGTACAAAATTAGATGACAATGTATCGGTATTTCTGCAGGAGAACTTTGTAAACGAAAACTACGAAAATGTATTTTTCACAAAAATTACTTTATTCACGGTAGAATTTTTGTTTTTACTTCATTGAAAGCATTTTTTCTCATTGTTTGATTAATATAATGTAAATAGAATTTTGATAAAACATTTAATTGTTTAATTTGCCGCAGGAAACTAGGGTTAGTCATATAAAAATACATTAGAAATTTTTACACTCCTTTGATGTTTATAACGAAAGAATATTACAGAAAATTGACTACAATTTAATATCACGTTATTTGCATTGATCATTTAAAAAAAAAAAGAACTAAAAAATTATTTTTTTAGAATATTAATCAATGGTGAATGTTCTTCCATTTTATAAGTATAACTTACCTCCACCCACCCCCCACACCAAAAAAGTTAATAATTCTTTTAGAATTAAATTAGCAAATTACTAAAGTTCGTAAAATTTTGAGATTTATGGAAGTGTGTGCATCTTTTCTAAAACTTTAAATAACTGAAAAAGTTCTATCATATTGCACTTCATTTTTCCAAAATATGATGAGAGGTAATGCATGTATTTCTTTAAAAATTAGCCTACTGGCAGCAAGTGATTCCGCCTTTGCAGGCTTATCAATTTGGTCTGCACTGTTTGCTATTCTGCCAGTATTTTTCTGCTTCCTCTGAAAACAAACAGCGCTGCCCAAACTGAATCACTGAACAGTCCATTTTTGAAATTTAGCAGGATAAAGGTTATTAAGTATTGATAGTTAGGTAATAAACTCTAGTTTTCTTCTTGATTCCATGTTTACGTATAATAAAAATGTTAAATAAATCACAATATGGCAGAAACTGAATAGCCAAAATAAAATTTAAACACCTGTGACTCAAAAAAACATCGAACTGAATGAGGAAAAATACTAGCAAGATTGGTATATTTAAATATATAGCTTTTACATAAATCTTATTTTGTGACTTTAATTTTAGGTAATAAAAGTTTATACAAAACCTTGACATATCCCGTTGAAAAAAAAAGTAGAGCTTAATTTGGTATGAGCAAGAAATTGCAGAGCAATTTATTAACTTTTTAAAGAGACATTATGCAATTACTGTTTCCTTCATATATTATATTACTTTTCTCTTACAAAAAAAGTGATTGAAAGGCTGATTCAGGTCGAATAGTGGTGGAAAAATTGATCCAATTATTTTACAAATATAAATTTATACTATATTTCTTACTTAGGTATTGCTCAAGCATGTAATTTTCATGACTTTGCTAACATCAGACAGTGCCTGTAAAATCTGTATATAACAAAAAAAATCCATTTTTCTCTTTGAAATTTACAAATATTTACCACCACATACATACAATGTGACTTGCATGGTCTTGTGTCTGTACTATTGAACAGCTAGTTGCATATTTTAGCAGTGTTACATACATTCAGTAAGAATTTCACTAATATATTTCTTTTATTCAATTTTCTTGAATTTACAGAGTTAATTAGTTCATATAAAAAAAAATACCCAAATAACTCCATAAATTGTGTAGGCCATACTGTTGTTTTAATAAAGGTGACGCAAAAGATGTCCAAAAATGCTAACCGAAACAAAATCACCGATATATCAGACAGTAAATAAAATCTGAAAACCAGGTCCCTTTTCATGGAAAGTTTAGCACTAGTATAAAATTAAATACCAGAGAAGAATGTGTGCAGACCTATTTCATGCTTAAGACCTAAAAAAAAAAGACTTACTTATTCCATAAAAAGTTCTAACAAGCTTTAGTGGTGTGGTATCTTTATACAAATCAAATAACCTGTAAATAATAACTATTCCACAACTATAATAAATATAAAATAAATATTAAAGTTTAGACAAGTACCCTGGGCAAACTAACCTGCTTTAAAATTGTGTTATAAGGTGATGCTGACAAATCTGTAAGACGTAATCAAACTAAATGGACTGATATTTATTTAATTGTTCTGAAAATTGCGAAAGTTTCTAAGAAAAAAAAAACAACAACAGAAAATGATGGAGAAAAAAGACAGAACTTCTCAATCAAGTATGTTATAACAAAATATTATGTAAGTTTTTAAACTAGGGTTGATAATTTTGAATCTCCACCACTACTCCCACTATCAAGTCTAGTTCTAGAGCCACTTTGTCTTTGATTCGATGAATTCGAATGAAATGAAAGGTTGCCATCTGAGTTTGTTTCATTCTTTGGCACATTCCTTGCCTGATTCATCACAGCTGCATTTTTACGCGATACGATGGCCATTCGGTTTTCAACAGAGTTTCTGAATTGTTGATTACGCATGGTTGCACTAGTTGATTGAGCGCGTGGGCGCATGTCATCAGGGCTGGATGGGTTCGTATTCACCTGATGACGATAGGACAGCGGCATTGCATGAAAACTATGCCTCTGCGTTCCAGGACTATTAATTGAATCAAATGATTGATCCTGTGTCGAGAAAAGCTTTTTAATATCCCGCGAACTTGCAAATACTGGCCTTTTTCTTAAGCTCTCCATTGACACATATTGTCCTTTCCTTAACTTTTCTTCATACTCAACCTGTGCTAAGCAATACTGAGGCAAATCACCCATATTTATGTACTCTGCCTCTTGTTCATATTCAAAGGAACTACTTTTTTCGTCATTTACAGGAGATTTTTCAACAGTCACTGGTAATAATTTCTTCTGCTTATTCTTATTGTTTTTGGAATCCTTTACATCATCAGCATGCTTCTTACCTGAAGGTTTAAACATGTTAGGTAAAATCTGAAAGAATTTACTTTTAGATCCACTTGATTCTTTTTCCTTTTCTTTTCCTGATTTCTGACTCTTTAGAGTGGAGGATTTGGTGGTATTGCCATTTTTGTCTTTTGAATCTCTCAAAATTCCCTGAATGTTTGATCCCTGACTTGAATTTGGATCCTGACCCTGTGCTAGGGCAGGTTCAGATCCATAGTTTTGAGGTCTATAGTAATTGTCTTGACCATACATGGTGTTTATTTTCTTTTCCTGAAAGTAGTTCACTTTAGAATCAGTTCTACTATATTTTTCAACTTGTTCATCAAACCCGTAATAATTGCGATAATTTAAGTCCATATCGCTCCATTTTTCCAAGAAACCATCACTTAACACTTCTAATGGTGATCTTGGAGCATTCTCCAACTCTGGCACATTTTCAGTCACTTCACTAACTTCATTCACTGGTTGAAAGCTTGATACACTAGTGCTTCTGCTGCTCCTGTTTAATGAATAAAAACCTTCATCCCCACTAGGACTAACATAGATTTTACCACTACCGCTTACTGTGCGGTACTTCTGTTCCGCGCCACCACGGAGAAGAAATGGTCCACTATTTAAACTATCCGAAGCACTAATTTCACTTTCTTCATCCCAGTTATTTACACCTCTTTGATCAGGAAAACTGTCCCGATTTCCAGTTTGAGACACAAAAACATCATCCGAGTTACTGGTAAAGCCAGATAGATGATGTTTTGAATTGTGATGAGGTGGCACGCGGGCAGCTGTTGTATTAATCTCATTTGGTGTTTGTGGTAACACTCTTTCTCGCCTCCGTTCTGAGTTTACATGACCATTTTTATCACTGTCCATCACATACAACTGCCTATTAATCCTTCGGAGGTCATTTGGAGAAACATTGACAAACGGAGGTTCCGAGTCAGATTCGTGCCTAACATACGAGTCATGAGAAGTTTGTAAGTTTCCATTCTTAAGCACTGATTTTTCACTTGGTTTTGAATTTCTCCTCCCCACAACGTTCATCCCATAACTATTTTTATCCTTATCTGTAACACACCTCTGTGAATTTGCTGACCCTTCCTCTTCAATAATTGTTAATTCTCTTAACTGATCCTGAACAGTGTTGTCGGATGCTTCAATCATTCTTTGTTTTCTTTTCACTGCCCAGCTTTCTCGAACTGAGTTCGGTTTTATTGCACCATTTGGTAAAATCACTTTCTTACAATTCCCATTGTAAGAATTTTCAAAATCAGTTGACCCGAAACTTGACGAAAATGGCGAGGACACGGTGCCAGAACTTGAATTTGTTCCGTAACCATCATCTGGGCTGTCATTGGGACTGCCATGGTTACTGTTTGTTTTACTATCAGCACTTTCTGGCGATGAACCTGTATTATTGTGATCAGTCCGAATATGTAGAGGAACAACTTTACTATAGATAACTTCATCTTTTTCACCTATAGGACCATTTGTTACCTCATTTTCTAAACCTTTAGTATCGGCAAAATGTATGTGAAGATTTTTCTTTGTTTGAATACTTGCTTTAGATCTGTTTGTGTCCAGACATTCATTTTTAGTTTTTAGCGAAGTGTATTTTTTCAGACTGTGATCTATTCGTTCTTTGTTTTTTAACTCCTCTTCAGTTGTCATCATAATCATTGTGTCTGCTGATGAATCGCTATGTTCACTTGTTGAATCAATACAATCTAAAGGATCAAAGTTTCTTAACATTTCTTCTGTCGTTTGTGGAGTTATGTATTTAAGCGGTGGAGACAAAACTCCTTTAGGACCTGTGTGTTCATTATCCGTTTCTTTTTGCCAAAGTTTGTCATGACTAGTAACATTTATTCGAGTTAAAGGTTTTGGTTCTGGGGTGGTAAATTCATGAGGTGTTTGTGGCAAATGACGCTTCTTGTCTCTGTGCATTAAACCGTTTTCCAACTGTTTATGAGGCAGTATACCATTTTCCATTCGCAACTGAGGCGGAGCACCATTTTCCTTTTGTTTTGGTGCTCTGCTAGGTCGTGGAGGGGGTGGTCGGGGTGGTGGAGACGTATTGTCTATGTCAGCAAAACGTGTTTGCTTTTGTCTTACGGAACTTCTCTGACCAGTATCATTGGTGGAAGTTTTCCGAAATCTGTCTTGTTCATTTCCAAAGTAAACTGGCCTGGCGTAAAATGTATTAGGATTAGCTGAAGCCATCATTACCGTTATATTTCCAGCTGTATATTAAATATCATACTTTTCTATCCGGCACTAAATGATATTTTTTTTGGAAATGATATATCTAATCCTATTTCGAAAATTCACTACTTCTGAACTTAGATTTTCCCAAACTGGGACACAAATTACTATTTAGATAATTATTTTCAACTTCAATATTTATTCATTTAATCCACGGAATATGTAAATTTCTGGTATCCAGGCTTCTTGACTGCCTACACTGCCAGAGTAACGCATCTGTTGTCATGGTGAATAGTTCTGCTCATAGACCTGAAAATAAATGAAAACAGTCAAAATATTTTTTCCATAATTATGACAAAAAACTCAACATATATTTCTGAACTTCACTGTAGAACAGCAAAAGGATAATTATGATGCCCCTGAAGTTGCTATCAACTTTTGGAAGGAGGTGACACAACCTACTCTTAAGCTTAATCTAAAACTAAAATTTCTTGCATTATGTAATTCATATGTTCTGAAACCAGCTAACTAAATAAAAACAGCTTACTTTTACCTACTACTGGCAGTTTAATACTTAAAATCTCTGTTTGAAGTGTGCTAAAATATTTGCTAGTTGCAAAATCAATAAGGTGAGTGATATTTTGCTTATGCCAATCAAATCATCAGGGCCTTCAAAATATATTCTTTACATAATTTTTAAAGGACCTGAACTGCTTACATCTTTTGGATAAATAGGGCCTTAATTACCTATCCTTTACATATTAACAGTCTTAATTACTTATTCTTTACATATTTACAGTGTCTTAATTACTTATGTTTTACTTATTCACAGTGCCTTAATTACTTATGTTTTACATATTTACAGGGCCTTAATTACTTACGTTTTACATATTTACAGTGCCTTAATTACTTATGTTTTACATATTTACAGGGCCTTAATTGCCAAGTGGATGGTTAGAATGTGTTGTTCAGCCACCACAAGGAATTTAAAATTCCTCATGAAATTAGCCCTGTCTAATTAAGCCCACATTTCATTCTTTATTCATTTAAAGTATGAAATGCTTGACATGTATTCCGGCATTATAATAATGTTCTTTGATTAAATATTTATCATCAAAATTCTTTTCGCTACTTTGAAGTAATTTAATAATAATATGTATGATTGTACCTAGGGGCCTAAATTAGATGAATCAGTCAAACTATAAAGGGAAATTAACAATAAAAAAGGTAAATAATTTTAGCAAAAATGTTCCTAGATGACTAAACAGAAGTAATGCAGGCAAAATCCACTTTTCTGTCTACCTGTATACCTTTTCTGGCGAGTTTTCATGTTAAAATGGACCATTTTGCAATGATATTTAGATTGATGTTTGCAATTTAGTAGCATTGTTATTTTGTGTAAACATTTGATAATGTTGCTTTCATATTTGTAAATTCACAGATCATACTTAGTAATAATTATATATGCATTTTCTATGTGAAACGGGAGAAATTTTTTTCATGAAACAATACATAAAAAGAGCATATTTTCAAGACATTCAACCACAAGGTCATTTTTAACAGAATATCCCATATTTATAAAAAAAAAATACATCAATACATATCATCACATGGTAACTATCCAGTTTTCAAACAAGCACTGAGAAAAAAGTGCACTGCCATAGAAACAGTAAATCTTCTCCAAAGTTGTATACATCTGCAGACCAATTAATGCAACATGCAACAAAATCATAATTAATTTTAGAAAAGTATTCCTTTGAAAAGTGTCCGATAGAGAAAAAATTGAAAGTATCGAGTAGAATCAATACCCTCTGCACAGTGAAATTTGCATCACTCTTTCAAGATTTTCCTCTTTTAATCATTGTAGTCTAACCGTGGTAATATAACAAACATTTTGGTATACAATTTAGAATCAGAAAATCACACCAATTTTCCCTTCCTTGCATAAAACACAGCCTTGGTGAATCACAAAAACGCATTCTCACAAATTGTATAATGAGACCGTTTAATTCATCACATAAACTGGTTATATTGCATTTTTGTCAAAACAGCCTTAAAAACTACAGATCAGCCAACAAAAAAATAACTGTGAAGATCAATGGTTTAATAATCGGCCAGTTTTTCAACTCATTATTCATGTAAATTTTTTATATCACAATTTGATCTTAAATTAAAATTTGGCAAGATTGTATGTACTTGGTGACGCCAGGTTTTTATACTCAAAAACTGTCATTACAAAGGGTAATGAGAGAATAATTTTCATATTTGCGACTGAAATGGGAATGGTCTGAAAAGTGTAAAAAGTTCAATTTTAAAACTGTTTGATAAATGAATATTACATCTGAAGGAATTCACAGAAAGTCATTTTGGTGGCAGTATAGATATGGTAATATTGAAAGCTTGGGTCTATTTGTAAGGATTTGAGGTTGTCCGTTAAATATATGAATTCCATTGTAAAGAGAAATAAGGCCTAGATTTCACAGTGAGGTAAAGCATTCAATGATTGTATGGTAAAGTGACTGACCAAAGATAAAATTCTAATCAGCAAAATACATTTGTTCAATTCTAAACAACAAATGCGTGGAAAGAATATTGCTTACTTCTTTAACCTTTATCCTGCTAAATTTCTGAAATGGACTGGTCCATCATTCAATTTGGGCAATACAATTTATTATTCAAAGGGGCGTTCACTGAAAATTTACTGACTGTATAACAAACAGTGCAGACCAGACGATCAGACTGCAAAGGCAGAATCACTTGCCGCCAGCAGGCTAATGGTTAAGAAAGAAAACAAATAACAAACAGAAATTATAGTTTTTGTTATATCTTTGTAAATCAGTTTGGAGACTAATTTATTATTCTAATAAAGCTTGATTACTTTGTCTCTTAAAACAAAGAAGGAAGGCTGGCAGTGTACATTCCAGATTAACGATGGGTCTGAAAAGGCAGACTGATGAGACGTCCAGTTTTTTCCACAAGATGTCAGGCTGACCAATGTTTTAAATGTAAATCTGTGGATTTTTGTTATTTTTTTATCAGCATTTAGTGTGAAAATCATCAAGGCAGTCTTGTAGTTTATCTGCTATACCACAGACCATTATTCAGACGCTCCTTGTAGTTAAATTCCTGTATGAGTTATTCTTATGCGACAGGTACTTCAACAATAACACATACGTAAGTTTTGTGAAAAGTACTTTAAATATTGCATCAACATTTCTGCTAACACCTTCATCAGGATAATTCGCATAAAAATATAAACAATGGACGTTTTTTTGTTTTTGTTTTTTCTTTGGGTTATTCTAATTAATATCCAGACATTTTTGACTCCGCGAGTTGAACATTTCAAGAAAACAAAGCCATCATCATGGTTACTATACAATTTACAGTAATATGCCATGTTGACCAGTGATTCTTACAAAAACATCACATTTACATAATACACAATTTAACTAAACAAATCACAGTCACTGCTTTAACATTAACTTTCTGATAAATTCATTAAAACTGCATATTATAATTTTTGTTTTTAAAAATGTAAAAAAAAATCATTTGTCGAGACCATTATGTTAATTATATCTTGTTCTTTTCTATTTAAAAAAAGAGAAAATATTATAACAATATTTACATTCTATTTAATACAGTCCAGTGCTCTTATTATTTCTTGATGTCATAATTTCATATGTTTCTTACATATCAAACTCTATTTACATAAAAAATTTCAAAATTTGTGAACATGTTGCGTTAACAGTCTGAACATGTTACGTTAACAGAGCATGCTTGAAAAACAAACTTAAATGATTCAAAGTGTAACATTTACTATGCATTTAAAGACTACTTTGTCATTTTGGTGAAAACAGGTAGTTATTTAAGGTCTATCAAACTACATTAGAAATGTTGTACTATGATATCAGGTTGTTTGGCGCAAGTTTGTTAAAGTTTCTCGTAATTTTCCCACACATTAACTCAAACTGTTACCGCCACTTCACACCTGGTTTTTCCTCCTATCTCACAAGATTTACATTTATAAATGTTTTGTATAGTAAACAGGACGAGGGTAACATATTGCAGATATAATAAGATTTATGACAGCTTGTAGATATATCGTGTATCTTATTATCTATTTCCCACATCTTTAGTGAAATGAAAGAACATACAGTGAAAGTGTGAGTGACATATATTTTAATGTACGTACAGTAAAAACAAAAAAAAACAATGTTTTGACCATAGCAAATTGCATGTTCGAACTGGAAACGACCTACATTTTTACTGAATGACCTAGTTTTGATATTTGCGAGTAATGCAATGAATAACAAATTTGTTCAGTTTGTCAAAGCCTTCAAAAGGATGACACTGCCTCAAACCCAGAAGCTGTGGGCTCTACCTAGATACCAATTGGAACAAAATTCTGCACTGTTCAATCTACCAAAGGTGGACGAAATCCTCCACCCCTTTCATTGGAAATTTGTTGAATAAAAAATTAAAATGAAAGAAAACGATTAACAGAAATTAAGAAATAAAAATTTTCAAAATGATAATCATCAGTTTTTAGGCAGAATAAAGTGAACATTTCAATATAATTGAAAATCAAAAAGGGGATAATGTTCACCTTGGTCAAACTGAGCAATGGTGATTTTGTCCTGAGAGGGTACCGTATTCTGTTTGAATAATATGTCTAAACTGATGTAATATTTATGAAAACGTTCAGCTTTCAACCCCTGAATTGGGTGCCCTAGATCTAGCTCGGCAAAGAATTAAAGAGGAGCTTTATTGTAATCGGACAACAATGTAGTCTATAAAGTTTTCTGTACCAATTGTAGATACTGGCATGTTAACAGAGAAAGCAGAGGATTGTTAGAAAAAAAGATGTATGAATTTTTAATTAAAACTGAAAGCGCAAAAATGGAGTTGCTCTTTCTAAATGAGAATTATTGATCCTGTTGAGCATAATATAGTTAGTGTAATTAGGACAGACTTGGGGACTCTAGAGGAATTGTCAAAGCAGAGTAAATTCCTATAGAAATAACAGATTTAACTTCTCTCTGGCACATAATATAGCATACCACATTGTAGTACATTTTAGTCATTTTCACAAATTTAACTCAGAAATGGCTTGAAAGCATTTTTTTACTTTCTAAATCGAGATAGGAGTTCATTTTACTTTTGACCACTTTTAAATACAACTTTTTTGTAAATAACAGTACAGAAAATGCCAAAGCAAAAAAGTATAACATTTCTTTGATATATACATGTAAAATACTCCTAACAAAAACGCTACACACAGTAAACTTAAAACTAAATCCAGCTTATATGAAGTATAAATTGTGATAAATGTAAGACCGGATTTTGTACGAGCAAATTCCACCATAAAAACTCTGGGTGTCAATGATCGCACATATTTCACGGGTATTATATCACAACATATAAACATTATTAAGCAAACACTTATATAAGACACACAGACCAAAATAACATTTTCACCTTATGACTGAAGACGTGCTAATAGCCTATTCAACCAAATAAGAAAATATTTTACCTATAAATATTGTGTAATATTAAAGAAATAAATCCTAAAATATGTCCATACTACACTCCTACCCATCCTAAGATAAACAAATTAGCACTCAGTATTTTCACGACATAAATCCGATTATGAAAAATCCTGGTGTAATCAATCAATAGACGACATGGAAATACACAATTCCGGCATTAAATATCGGTAATATTCAATTAACGTCCAATAAACATCAATACCTTCTATTCAGAATGTCCACATGTTATTCATTCAAACTGAAACATAAAACTTTACCAATGTTACATCTTCACATTCCTCAAATAGTTTAAAACGCAGTAGCCGAGTTTCGAATTTTTCAGTTTATCGTACAATATACGTGTAGCTGATAGATACAAACAATGAAAGTACCTGATAACCAATGATAATTTTCCCAATCAGGATGCTGTTAAATTATGTAACAATACTTGTAACAGTATAATCAATAGTTTGTAAGCCATCATGTCTAAATAAGGATCTGTTAGAAATTTGTCTCTTCGCAGGTTTTGAGAAAATATGCTAATTTTAAAAATGCATTAAATAATAACAGTTCCACTACAACAACTTTATTGACTGTTAAAGATTTTACTGAATTATTGAATAAGAGAAACGAAATAGGCTTTCAAGTGAAAGTTAACTCAAGTGATAAATCTGAAATAAAAATAGTTCCTATAAAAAGATCCCAATCATTTTAAGCTAAGAGTTTACTACAGATCAGATATTTTTCCATTGCGATTTAAAAAAAAAGGCCATATCTATGACTTGTAACAATTTTTTGCAGTATGTATCTATAGTCGAACCTTTGCAAAGCAGCCATCCAATGGAGCACCATCCTCTGCTTTTTAAGGCAGGTGGCTACTTAAGACAAAATTTTAATTGTTCTTTTAAAGATAGTGCAGTCAAAAAGACTTTTTTATGTTTGTTTGTTTGTTTCAACTTCAATACCATTTTTCAACGGTATTTCAGTTATGTAACCATGAGCAGTTATCCTAACCAGTGTTCCTGGATTCAGTACCAGTACAAACCTGTTTCTCACACGTAGCTGCCAACTTCCACATACTTGATTCTGAGGTGGAGGATGAATGATTTCAGACACAATGTCCTTTATCAAATCAGCACAGAGAACATACACCTTGCCAGGGGACTGAACTCACGACCCAGTGATACATAGATCTGTGCTTTCACTATTGAATTAAGAGGGCATTTTTTAAATCTGAATGTTGCTCTGTTCACAAATGATAACAAGAAAACAAATTATCAACCCTTACCTTGCTAAATTTCTATAATGAACATGTCCATCTTTCATACTGGACAGTACCATTAACTGTTAAAAGGGGTGTTTACCAAAAAGATACTGACTGAATGGCGAACAGTGCAGAACCATGATCAGACTGCTTGGATGTGCAGGCTGATCTTGGTCTGCACTGGTCGCAAAGGAAGAATCACTTGCCGCCAGTAGGCTGAAGGTTAAACAACAACAAATATTACCTCAACTGCTGTAGCTATTACCATTCTTCTTTATCAAAAAAAAATATACACATATATTATGCATTTTCTATGGGAAATACTTGCATCTTGGATCATATACTACTGGCTTTGTTTTTTTTGTTTCAACATTTTGTTGACTATGCAATACTATGTATGTAAGAACCAGCCATTTAAGGTTACCTCCTTTAAACATTACGTAACCGCCATTTCATATGTTTTTCGTTGAAAAAGGCATATAGCACTGAAACATCAATAAAATAAATAGTAAAACTATCACTAATATCCTTCTGTTGTTGATCTTTCGAGTATCATACCTCGTTACAGTATATTTAAAAAGATGAAAAATGGGATTTTTATGTTGCAGATACAAATGATAGCATAATCTAGATTTTTTCTTTGATTATCATACGTGTTTGTAATCCATATAGATCATAATCTTAAATATCTATATAAATCATGCCTTAAGTATATTGATAAATTGTATCAGTGTATCTATATAAATTATTTAAATTGATAACCATAGATTATGGGATTTCTACTGAGAAACATGCACACGTTTTGCACAGTCAGAGATAATTGCGTGACTTCAGGAGCACAATGTTACTCCATCATGCATGTATGAGAACATATTTCTGGATGCAAAGCTAATTATCTCCTCATACCATAAGTATTTACACTTACAAATGTTAATATAAATTTCATTCCATAGCCAATGCAAAAAAACATTAGAAAAACAATTGGTGTAAATATATTTTTACAAATGAAATTTACATATCAATATGGAAAATTATTATGTGAAAACACTTTTAGTATATATCTCTGAAGCCCATTAATCAAATCTACCTTATATTTATTCTCATAAACTTTACCTCATTATCATCATATTAAAAACACCACTACCACTTTTTCATCATCTTAAAACACCTTTTTCATTTTTTACCATCATCTTATGTTCAACTAGAGGCGCTTTTGAGAAAAGCACATGTCTCCCACAACTGCCTAATCATCTGAATAGTTTACTCAGTTTTGGAGTAAGTGTTGGAGTAAACGGCCTACTGGATAAGTGTTGGAGTAAGCGAAGCGGTCTATCGATAACTGAAGTGTCATAATTCTGAAGTACTAGGCCGATCTGGTTAGTTATAGAACTTGGTCGAGGACTTATTGGCAAACACTTTTTGTTCAAGTTTAATGAAGATCGGATAAGAAATGTTCGACCTAGAGTGCGGACAAGATTTGTTAAAGACGGACAGACAGACAAACAGGAGTAAATCAATATATCTCCCTCCACATGGTGGTGTAGGAGACATAATTCTTATCATCATCTTCTTTAACAACATGACCCTATTTTATCATTAAGTTCTTAAAAACAACGTGATCCCGTTTTATCATTTTTTTCTTAAAAACCACATGTTTTCTTTTTATCATTAACTGCTTAAAACAACAATGTTCTCTTTTTATCATTAACTTCTAGAAAACATTATGTTCCCTTTTTTAATCATTAACTTCTTAAAAACTACAAGTTTAATTTTCATAATTATTTTCTTTAAAACATGTTTCCTTTTTTATCATTAACTTCTTAAAAACAGTCTTAAGCACAAAACACTTCCTTTTAATCAACACTCAAAGGCATTAATTTACATAATCATGTTTTCATTTTCAAGTTTCCTTCTACAATATGACTGTATTTAACTTCAACAGAAAAAAAAAGATTTACATGAGTATATACCTTAAAGTATTTTCAGCAGCAATAAAAATCTATCTGATTTGCAGCCTTTAATTTCACATAACTTTAATTAATACATGTATCATAATCAGGAAGAACATATAAACACTGTAATTGTTATGCTATCTAGAAAAATTTTATATTTGTATAATGTGGCGAGGACAGCTGTAATTTCACTCACCGTAATTTATTACCTTAACGTGTCTTTTTTTATATCGAGATGTGCTTGATGTTCGGAATAAATTAGGGCAGATAAAGATCGTTTAAGATATGAATAAAATTTAGGTCAGTTTGAACAAAAACTTCCAAATATACTAGAAAGATTTATTCGTTTTACTTCTGACTAATACTTTTCTAATGAAATGTTTAAGTTGTTAAACATGTGTTTGACTTTGCTAGGTTTTATGCCGTTTTTCAACAGTTATGTCAGTAAATATATTGGCCAGTTTGTGATTCACCACAAGCACAGTTCCTTAGATTGTGTACTATTAAAGTTTTCGACAACTTCCCCACACCAAGCTGAGGTGGGGTAAGACTGAATTCAGATTTTTTGTTGTCTGTCATTTGATAACAGAAATTATTTTTAACATTAAACATGATCGTTACACTGGCTTACTAACTAACAGCATCACAAACCAATCATGTCTAGGCGGTCCACGATGTTATCATCAATGTAACACTTGATTCTTTATCAATTTTGTGCTTCTTAAACAGCTATAATAAGCTAAATCTAGAATTATATAACTGTCTGACTGAAAAATGCACAAGTACAATATTTCACAAAGAACGAAATACTTGAGTTTATAAATCATTAACAAAAATTATAAAAATTATATGCTTGGAATTTTGCTACAAGAGATATCTCTGAGTCTATAAACAACTGATATAAGCTGCAATCAGGTTATTATGTGCGGATTAATCAACTTGGACATTTTGTTTGATTCCCATAAAGGAAGCTTCCCATCACCAGTAGTTATCCAAAATAAGAAGCTGAAAATATTTATGTGGTATGACAAAAATCTTGTATAGCTCCTGTATACTATACTTTATCCTGAACACTGCCGCTTGTAATTTGTAATCTAAACCTTGCGAAAAATTTCAAATATGGACCAAGTCAACCCCCCTGCTCTTGACCCTATTCAAATTACACGTTTATCCCCTTTTATTCAAGTTTTTATCCCTTTTATCAGACTCACAAAACCCGTAATAATCCTGTTTTTTAAACACCTTTCTTACAAACCGCCAGGCAACACTTACTTTTTTAGTTGCTAATAGAATAAAAAGTCTTACGTTGAACGATTCAGGAAAAGAATTCTTTGATGTTTTAATTCTTTTGTGGTTCACAATGGACTTGATGGTTTGGACAATTTCGTACTACTAATGGTAGACTACTTAAGCTAATGAAAGTGTCATTTATTCGCCCCTCTGAACCATGGTACTTTTAAATACAAGACACTTGTCCTACATGAACAAATTTTAAATATTTAGATCGGAATCTGAATCATTCAGGTATTTCTCATAACCAGTCCTTCAGAATAAATTGAGGTATTTTTGTTTTCACACACAAATACTGCATTTGTTATGCAAGAACAATGTGTTTGAATTCCCAAGTTTTCACACACACAAATTTATTTTAACCCTACTGCAGCTATTTTTTTTTTGAAAATAATTTAAATGTGCAGAAGTACACATTATATAACCTCTAATGCTAGCAGAAGAGTAAATTTGAGCTATAATGTTAAAATGGCCCCATCTTCTTACAAAAGATCCATGTATACAATGCATAAGAATACTAAATAACATTCCAGATCCTAAGAAAGCTCTTACTTACACATAACAGTTTAGATCCTTAAACAGGATATGTTATATTTTCAAAAAAACAGCAGACAGTAAAATTTTGTGGGGTTCATTTTAACATAACGACTCAAACATAATTTCATCACATTGTTTTAAAGGTCCATTCCAGCAGTACATTAACATCCATTCTAGCAGAGTGTGCATAATTATCACAAAAAAAAAGCTATCAGCACAACCAAACAAAATTTCATTAATATTAACAATCCGCAGGTTATTTCACTTTTCGTGTTACATAATCATAATAACAACTAACAATAACAACACCAGCACACCTTATTCCAATAAAATCCTTATAAATCTGTGAACCACATCGCCATTTTCAGATATTGCCGAAAAAACGCAACACAATATTGAGGCGAAACGAAAAAATAACAATATGGCATTCCCATATGGCACAATTTCGCACCCACAATATCTAGTTTTGCTCAATGCAGGCTTGACAGATTAATCCTCCAGATAATCCTTTTAAATTTGGCATTCCAACCTGGCTTAATCCTAATATCTACAAATACATATACAATACATTTATACTGTTTTCCGATAAATTAGGCTGCATTAAAATCTTCTCTGTGCTGCTACTATTAATGTATATAAATGAAGGTTAAGGTATGAAAATAACTTGAAAATTCCTTTCTCTTGGCATTTTTTCACTGCAAAACTATATCCTGTTATGGTTTTTGAATTTATAAACATACTCGCGTTAAAATTTGCAAATCTCTTTCTTGAATTATGGGTAATTTGCTATAATTATTATAATAATTGTCAATTTTCAAAGGCTATTACACAGTCGTACTGCCTATTTTTTTGTTGGTTTTTATGTTGCACCGACACAATAATAGGTTATATGGTGGAGAGATTATTTCATCAAGAGTGGGCTCCTTGGTAGAACCACCGACCTTCCGTAAGCCAGCTGGATGGCTTCCTCACTTAAAGAATTCAACTTGGGGGGAAAAGAAATGGCCTTGAATATAAAGATTGATTTCAACTGAAACCCTACTGATTATAGTAAAGGACAAAGCAATAATCAAAAGAAGCCCTTTTTGGGGAAATGAGGCACCCTAACACAAGGAATTGAGAAAAAAAATGTGATAACTGTTCTAAAATGAATGAAATAACTCTTATACATTTATTTGTTTTAATCATCAATTACTGTGAAATCACTGATATTTGTGGAGGACTTATTTTTGTACATTTCATGGTCGAGTCAATCCAGGAAATTAATTCCCAGCAAACAAATAAAAATTCCCATTCATCTTATCCCTTATCATGCTGCAACCAGTGTAGATCTTGACCAGCCTGCACATCTGTGCAGTCTGATCAAGGTCTGCATCTTTGCACTATTCTGGAACAGTTATCTGGAATAACATACCTAAATATATACGTTCTTCAGACACCCTGGAGAAATTTAAAAGATCGTACCTTCAGTGGCAATACTCTGACAGTACAATAAGTCATAACTGCAATTAAATGTCAGGAAATACTGTCTCTACCATCTCTCTCCATTTTCATTGTAAATAGTTACTTCAGTTATTAAATACAGTGTCCTGTATTGTATATAATCTTTCATTCTCATATTATTTTTCTGATAACATATAACTTTGTGTGTTTTATTTTGTCATAATTTTCTCCATGTTTGTATATAGTCATGTATATGTGGACCATATTGTAAATTGGCTTAGCCAAATATGTTATCCACTATAAATAAAGTCGTTATTATTATTATTATTATTATTATTATTATACTGTTCGCCATTCAGTCAGTATCTTTTTGGTAAGCACCACTTTTAACAGTTAATGGTACAGCCCAAATTGAAAGATGGACAAGTTCATTATAGAAATTTAGTAGGGTAAGGGTTAACTTCTAATGCTGAAATCAACAAATTGATATCCATATAAAGTAGAGACTATGGGAGAAACCACAAAATTTTGTGCTCACGAAATTAAATGGCTTCACGGTACCTTTTATTTACTTAAACAGTACAGTATTTACCTAGAGAATTTGATAGACTCCTTCAATATTGTGCCCAGTGTATAATCCAATAGTAGAATTCCTTATCCCAACTATAAACACTTAATGACTATAGACAAAATTTTATCGATAAATTATTACGAATATCAAAAATAAGCTACAAATTCAATGATCTGAGTTTGTATGTTTAAAATTGGCTATTATGATCAATTGAATGGCAGATGACCTTTTGAAGGATTTAAAGTTATATCAAAGTTCTATAATGCCTGCACGGCAATTAAATAAAAAAAATATCTTATTCAAAAGTACATTAAAGAAATTATGTTCAACTTTTTAAGGTACTGTTAATTACATTTTAGCACTTTTTCTGATCATATGATAAGGCGATACGATTTTTCAAGTCTTTAAAAGTAAAATTCTGCTCTAAAATGGTTAGAAAAAACGTGGCTTCTGATAAATATACTGTTGTCAATGCGAAGCAATATCCAGTGCAAAACGTTAAGCGCGATTAAATGAATATGAACTTCTATGTAAGATTTGTGTACAAAAGAGGAAAATTTGAAATTATTTAACACAGGGATTGTCTGATGTGTAATGCCACTGTTAATTCACAATTCTTTTAAAATTAGAAAATAAAGGTAAACTTTAAGGTGCTTTAAGAATGTACAATACAATAAATATCAGACTATAGATATGGTAACTCAGTAACTCTCTCTTGAAAATCATAATTATTTCATGTTTTTCTCTCTTTCTAAGAGGACCGTACCTGAAATTTTTATGGGTGAAAAAATGTCAAGCTCTTATATTCAATTATACCCTATTTCTGCCCCTGCAGTGTGACAGCAGCAAATTAAAAACATATTCTATGTAACTTAGCAATTAAGTCTTTGTTTAAAATAAGTCTATTAATATTCTTTTTTTAACCCAACTTTATTTACATGATAACAAAATATATTTAGCATTACTTGTATAATATTGATATATGTTAAAAATTGCTGTATACATTAATGGATCTGTGTCATATCAAAACGATCTTAAATTCACATGTAAAACATTTGGTTCCATATCTGAGAGGTGTCACATTAAAACGTACCATCTTGCACTTTAGTGATGATTTTTTTAACAAAATGTCATCATCCGTTTATAGTTCCATAACAACTATTTTTTTTTTATTGTTTTAATGTACTTCAATTTTACTGCCATTGACAATAACATAGAATATAGGTATATGTCTTCTTAAAAAACTTTATACTCTATATTTATTTTACTAAGATCCCATATGTAAAAGGTGTTTATAATATTAACTAATAACAGATATCTAGTACAGTAACTGTATTCCATCTAAATATACCATATCTACAAAATACCCCTGATCAATGTACTAAAACATTTGACTGAAAAATCACTAAAAAAAGTTTCCATTAAAAAGGCTGTATAAGGCAAAAATATATAAATCAAGCATTTCCAAACTGAAAAATTTACAATGATTTTACAACTTGATTTACAGATACAAATTCAAAATTATCTGCCTGAACTTTTCTTTTCTATCATTAAAATTTTCAAGACATTAATTAACAATGACATAAACGTGTAAGATCTATCAAAAATATAGATATACCAAAACTGCTTGTCGGTAAAATCCATCTGCTATATAAAATTAAACGTCAAAAATTCCACTTTGTGAATTCAATTCCTTCAAAATTACAAGATCACAGGTAACACAAACTCAGTTTAACTTCTAAATCCACACTGAATATATTACACCATTCTAACAAAACAATATTGTTTTGTATTTCATAAACATTTAGATGTAACTTTTAACTCAACAAACTGGGTTAATTTCCTTTTTTTCTGTGACCACGAAAAACATATCCTGGTTGAAGGACAATCCTTCGAAAAAAAATTTCACAAACAAATCTTATGCGACACGTTAAAGTCGTCAGTTCATCCTATACGAAAAAACTATTACAAAAGAATACGCTACTGCCTACGATAATACATACCTATAGGGCCATTATAATACCTGGCCGCAAAACTATCGGAGAGGTAAAATATGTTATCACTACTGTTTGTTTGATTAATGTTGTAACCCACAATTCTTCTATAGCCGTAAATGGTCGCTAAATTTTTGGGATAACTGGGGCAATGCAAAGTAAACATATTTGAGCCGCGCCATGAGAAAACCAACATAGTGGCTTTGCGACCAGCATGGATCCAGACCAGCCTGCGCATCCGCGCAGTCTGGTCAGGATCCATGCTGTTCGCTAACAGTTTCTCCAATTCCAATAGGCTTTAAAAGCGAACAGCATGGAGCCTGACCAGACTGCGCTGATGCGCAGGCTGGTCTGGATCCATGCTGGTCGCACACCCACTATGCTGGTTTTCCCATGGCACGGCTCATTTTACTGATTTCAGTCATTGTAATTTTGCTCAACTATGTTGAATAAGCTCATAGTATTTGACTAATTTATGTCCTGAATCTGAATATCCTAAAGAGGTTAAAAACAAAATTAAATATTATTTAAACTACAAATGTATGTTTTAAATATTTATAGAGGAGGACTGGTATAGTCAATATAGTGATATTCACCTTACACTGGACTTTAGTATCATAAAAAAATGTGTAAAAATCATACAGTAATGCAATATAGATTATTGTGACACCAAGTCACTTGATATGGGAAATTGCCAGTTCCAAAAATTTAAAATTAATCTTTTCTTGTGTTTTCATATCTGTTTTAAATACACAAACAGAAAAGTGCAACTTAATGCTAAAAGAATTACATGGTCACTGGCTGGCTATATTAAGTAAAAAGGTTCATGACAAAAGATTAGCAGGTTTGCTAAAGCTTACCCTATAATTTGTTCTATCATTTGCCCACCAACTCAATACAGACAGACATCAACCATGTATTATCTATTCCTTATATTTTGGATATTTTGTTTCAAGAATACCTTTTAAACTTATCACCCAAAGAGCCTGTTCTTTTACTTGGAACACAACAGCTTTATTTCTTTGCCTGACTATCCACTTCAATTACTGTCAACGACCCACTGTACACCACTGTTGTCATTCAATGAACCACTATATCACTGCTGTCCATATACTGGTCTTTCCTTACTTGATATTGTTTTGGTCATCACAAACTCTTTCCACTGCTTATTGCCTCTCTGTAATCAAGAAAAAAGGATAAGTATACAAATTTCATATCTGTTGCTGCTAAAATGGTAATAAAAACGACAAATTGATAAAACTAATGTAGGTATGATCAACAATGATCTTCAAAGTTCATTTGAGCCGCGCCATGAGAAAGCCAACATAGTGGCTTTGCGACCAGCATGGATCCAGACCAGCCTGCGCATCCGCGCAGTCTGGTCAGGATCCATGCTGTTCCCTTTTAAAGCCTATTGGAACTGGAGAAACTGTTAGCGAATAGCATAGATCCTGACCAGACTGCGTGGATGCGCAGGTTGGTCTGGATCCATGCTGGTTGCAAAACCATTATGTTGATTTTCCCATGGCATGGCTCATTTTGTATCAATCAACAGTTTAATAGCAATTCAAACAAGGCAGTCTGAAAGACAGCTATGTACCCCACCACTGTTATGGATAGTGAAAGGGTTGATGGTATTGCCATTAAACATTCGAGTTGTGACCTTGACCTTAAGCTGGCAGGGGTGAATTTTGAATTCTGTATATTGTCTTGATAAGGGGAATATTACAGCCAAGTCATATCAAAATCCTTCAAGGGGTTTAGGAGATACAGAGAAGACATAAAATGGAAGGCTCAAACATTTGACCTTGAGTGTGACCTGACCTTGAGCCAACATGACTGAGTTCTGAATATTGTCTTGATGAGGTGATCAACTGACCAAAGTTTCATGAAAATCGTTCAAGGGGTTTAGGAGATACAGAGTGGACACAAAATGGAAGGCTTAAACATAAGACCCAGAGTTTTGACCTTGACCTTAAGCCAACATGGCTTCCTCACATTGTCTTAATGAGGTGATCATTTGTCCCAAGTTTCATGAAAATCCTTCAAGGGGTTTAGGAGATACAGAGCAGAAATAAAATTGAAGGCTCAAACCTTTGACCTAAAGTTGTGCCCTTGACCTTGAGCCAACATGGCTGACTCTGCACATTGTCCTGATAAGGTTATCATTTAACCCAAGCTTCATGATTATCCTTCAAGGAGTTTAGGAGATAGAGCGGACACAAAATGGAAGGCTCAAAAGTTCAAGGTCACCTCTAGTTGTGATGCTGACCTTGAGCCAACATCACTTACTTATAGGTTCTGCATATCGTCTTGATGAGGTGATCATTTGATCTAAGTTTCATGAAAATCCTTCAAGGGATTTTGGAGATATAAAATGGACACAAAATGGAAGGCTCAAACCTTTGACCTCAAGCTGTGACATTGACCTTGAGCTGACATGGCTGACTCATGGGTTCTGCACATTGTCTTGATTAGGTTGACCAAAGTTTAATGAAAATCCTTCAAGGGTTTAAGAGATACAGAGCAGACACTAAATAGAAGGCTCAAACCTTTGACCTTGATTTGTGACCTTGAGCTAACATTGCTGACTCATGGGTTCTGCACATCGTCATTTGTCCCAAGTTTCATGATTATCCTTCAAGGGGTTTAGGAGATACAGAGCAGACACAAAATGTTACAGATGGATGGACAGATGGAGACCATTCATATAACACCCCCACCACTCATGGCTGGGATTAATAAACTGCTTGAAGCTTTCCTAAGTTTGCTGGTATTTGTCCCAAAGGTTGTTAATCTCAGTCTGGATACAGGCTGCAGTATCTGACAAACTGGAAATTGACCCATAAGAAAAATATATAAGATAAGAAAGTAATGAACAAGTCATATTCCATGCCTGTGGATGTCTTTTAGAATCACAATCAAAAAAGTACAAAATTCATTTTCCTTATGCCTTCATTAAGCAATGACTAGGACAACTCTGACACCCTCAACTACATTTATAAAACACAAACCAGAAATTGTCAATGTAAACTTTAAAAATATAATAAATGGTCTTAATGGAGACTTACTAATCTTTAAGGTTTGGTCAAAACATTTCCCTGTGAAGTATGTATTATATAACTTAAGCCTATTTAAGCTAATATTACTCTCATTTATTTACTTTAAGTATTTACTTTATCTATCTAACAATTCAGAGTACTAAAATCAAACTGCAAATAAACACTGGTCAGTTTGGGAAATTTCATTCAAGTTTTCTTTTATATACACTAGTCAACATGTTTTTACTTTTATCATTTGAAAGATTTTTATCATTTTAACGTTTTATACTAATTACTGCGATATAAATTTATTTTACAATAAATTACCATTACTTTATTTTGCCATCAAGTACCATTACTGCAACATAACTTTATTTTGCAGTAAATTACTATAATCACCATTACTACAACAATTCTTCATTTTGCAATCAAGTACCATTAATGCAACGTTACTTTTTCTTGCAATTAATGTACCATTACTGCATTATCAGCTTTTGCAAAAAAAAGGTGCCAAACTACAATATTTAGTTATAATTTTGCAATACATTACCATTACTGTAGTACCACATAGAAATGAAAAGAAAAAAACTTTTAATTCTATTCAATACAATGTTTATAGTAGAAAAGGCCACTGGCCCATACCCCTGCATACATATCAAGCTATGATAATTCATGCTAACACAAAACTGACTTAATTATATGCATTTCATTTCTACCAATTCCTCAGTCAATTAACACTATGTGATGAAAATATTGTTTTAAGCACTGCCCTTCAATTTTTCAAAGCCTAATTATGACTTAAAGTAGACTGTAGTGGTGCATGCAGTCTGCAGTTTTGCAGTCCCATTTCAATTCTCAGTCTGGGATGAAGCATCGACTGACTTGTGACTTGTGCTGGGTTTTTTACTAAACTAATACTGTTTCTAGCTGTGATGGCCAAGTCAGGATGCTGAGGGGGTATTAGTATGACATATCTGAAAATAAGTTGTTCCATCCATTTTGGGTGGGGACTTTCGTCAACTACCGATACTAAATAAGAAACCTTTACAAATATATGACACAATTTCAAGTAAGATATGGCACTTCTATATAAGACATGAGTTATACTGGGAAGCGTCTGATACTTTCTGGCTTTGTGCTTTCAACAGAATACTTTCAGTAGTGTTATAATGACCAGTTAAACTAACTGGTATTCTTTGAGTCCCTACCAGCACTTGTCCTCTAGAAGTAACTGACAACTTCCACCGTGCAGGAAGACCCACTTTAGCCATACCGTTTTGTGTCAAATGTCCATGACACACCGGGTTTCAGACTCTGTAAAATCACAGTATCATGCACTATCCACTGAGTTAATTGTTCACAGGGTATATTTCAGATAGAAAAATCTTTTTTTTGAATGATTAAGGGTGTTTCATTTCCTCTGACTTCATATTTCCCCCCTCCCTCCTGTTCCCACCAACCCCTAAAAAATATTCTTTTATGAAACAGCCTCTTTAATTAAAGAACGCACTTTACACTTTAAAGTCATTAAGCTTAATGACTTAAAAGGCAACATTTTAGATGACTCTTTGAGACAAAGGATAAAACAGATAAAACAATGTAACTGGCTCTCTCACTTTCCCATACCAAAAAATTGAGTTTAATCAAGCGAAAGATTATTTTTTTTCAATTTCTCCTACACTGTTAAAGAAGAAATTTGGAATCCTTAGACTAGCCTTCTTGATTTTATTTAATTGTTATAAAATCTCAAATGTTACATTGCTCCAGTTTAAGATTATCAGTATTATTTGAGAAGGTCTGATTTATCACACAGTTTATGAATAGAATAGTTATACAATAACATCTAGCGTACCTACTATACCTTTCTATTATATTTATGTGAATCGTAAAGCCTTCAGCATTCAAAACAAAGAGGGGCATTGTGGGATTTTTGCATATCTCACAGTCAGTCATCTGTTACGAAAGTCACGTCTATACCATGTATCGCAACTTTCTACCTCCTAAGCATTGCGAGGCGACCCAATTCTTGAAATTAGAGAGCCTGTAATACGGCGTGTATCGTATTTCCAAACATTGTCGCTGAAGTAACTTGAGAAAACTTAATTACTCAATAATTGTTGATAATAATCACATACAATAAATACAGTTATTTTGTACAACACTGTGGTTTATTTCACCTCTGCGGTCCCTCATCAAATTAGGTTATCTCTCGTCAAATCCATAATTTATATTCGTATAAAATCACCTAAGGCATATGACAGTGGCATGCAGATCTTCTTCTTTCGTGAAAATTGATCGAAAATTATGTACGACATCGAGACATTGAGAGAAATCACCACGACAGGTCGCCGAGATGAATACGAAATCTACCGAAAGGTTACCAACGTTAACATATTCAGAAACTTGTAAATTCGAAATGTAAATTGGCCCACTTGACAAGTTTTTCATTGATGGCATAGGGAGATAACAAAATTATTCAACACTTATTTAACAATTTAAGAATTTGTACAAATAAACTTTCCACCAGGACAATTACACCAATACAAAGTCAAACTGTACTAAAACCTTCACTTTCAACCTTAAAAGAATATAATAAAAAATTCAAAGCTGAAAATTTTTAAAAAATTAAACATTTTTGCTTTACTGAGTAACAAAATCCATATTTTCAACTCTTATATAAGCAATTTATGCTGTGAAAAAGAGAAAATGGTATCATAAAAAAATACCTTTAAAATGCTGTTTAAGGTGTTTCAATAAACTTCAGATAAAAAACGTTTAAATTTCTAAAATTTGAAAATTCTAATGGGAAATTTGATTTGTAAAAATGGATCATAGCAGGAACTGAATGAATTTAGGTATTTACATAAAAAAGCAGAGAGTTTAAATCAACAGGATACAGTTTAATTGCATCTCTAGCTGATTTTGAATTTGAGTTCAGTCACTGACTGGTACATATAGTAACTAGAGTGAAATAGTGTGTTGCATTTCCTGCCTTTGATTTTTGTCCCCAGACATTTTCTTTATGTTTTCTATTTTTAGATCCCTCCAAACCCAGGATAACACGACCATTTTGCTCATCCCCTTCAAACTTGAGCAAACGGCATTTACTACACCATTAAAGATAGCATAGTTTATTAGTAAACTTTTGGAAATGGTTTTAACAGGTGATATAAACCTTTGTTGTAATTGCACAACTATCCAAAAAACTCAACAGTTGCAAGTGACAGTACAAAAAAAAAACACCAAAAAACAAATTTAGATGAAAAATACAGCAAAGTTTTCGTTACTACCACCCAAAAAGTTATCAGTAACTATATTTTACTTTTATCTTCACAAAAAAACAACCTTAAACATCTATGAGTAATTTTACTCTGTTACCATAAGTAATTTTTGGTGTAAATTTCGAAAGGACACAATCAACAAAAAAATGCCTACAACGTAAATTCTTTCACAAACAGTAGACCGTAAGCGGAGACATTTATTAATCAAAATGACGATAACAACGAAATGAACAAATTCTAGTTTTGTGGTTCATTAATTCAAACATGAACCTTTTTATATGTACTGTGACTCATATTGTTTGATGTACAAATACAGAAAAAGCAAAATCAACAAATAAATGTAAAGAATTTAGTGAAGCCGAACAATGAAAAGGAGTGTTTAAACTTTTTATCTTTTTTTAACCCGTATGTAATGGCTCTATCAAACTATTTTTTTGAGATTAAAATCAAATGAAATTAAATCTTTGTGAATAGTGATCAAACTTCGGCAATTTTAAATATGTTGTTTTTTCATTGGTTTTTTTTAGCAAATATAATAACAAGAGCTGTCAGTGGACAGCGCGTTCGACTATTCTCAGTGCTTGATAGTATAATATAAGCAATGAGTAAAACTTTAACATTACAATAAGCATATTCTAAGTCAAAAAGGGGCCATAATTCAGTCAAAATGCTTGATAGTTGCCTCCGCCATTTTACAGACTGGGGTCATGATGGTAAACCATAATTCAGTCAAAATGCTTGACAGAGTTGCCTCCTCCTTTTTACAGACTGGGGTCATGATGGTAAACAAGTATGCAAAATATGAAAGCAATATCTCAATGGACTTTGAAAATATTTGGGGTGGTACGCAAACTTTAACATTTATTCTAAGTCGAAAAGGGGCCATAATTCAGTCAAAATACTTGATAGAGTTGCCTCCTCTTTTTTACAGACTGGGGTCATGATGGTAAACAAGTATGCAAAATATGAAAGCAATATCTCAGTGGACTTTGAAAATATTTGGGGTGGTACGCAAACTTTAACATTTGTTCTATGTTGAAAAGGGGCCATAATTCAGTCAAAATGCTTGACAGAGTTGCCTCCTCCTTTTTACAGACTGGGGTCATGATGGTAAACAAGTATGCAAAATATGAAAGCAATATCTCAATGGACTTTGAAAATATTTGGGGTGGTACGCAAACTTTAACATTTGTGTGACGCTCACGCTAACTCTCACGCTCACGCCGACGCCTGGGCGAGTAGGATAGCTCCCCTATTCTTCGAATAGTCAAGTTAAAAACGTCAGAAACTTTATAACTGCAAAGGTTTGAAATCACACCAACAATGAAGGCAATAGGTTGATTTTCAGCCTGTTACCTAAGACCAGGCAGAAGTTTGAGTCGTTTGTAAAGAACCCCTTGTATTCTACTAGATGGCAATGTTTACCTAAATAACACCAAAGTGTTTCAACCACAATATACTGCTAAGGGACAAAATAAGCTTCCCTGAAAAGACAGAGGAACATTTCTTTTTTTTATTTTTCATTTCAGGCAATTATCACCTTTTCCACCATAGTATTCAGACATAGCCTTTGCTCAAACACACTGGTATCATCACTGTTAAAAGAGAGACAGAAGAGCGACTGGCTTGAGCAGAAATTACAAAATCAATATTGCACTGATTTCAACATCAGAAAATCCAGTTTTTCTGCTTATATTACCCACTAATTTATATCTTGTTCCACCCACTGACATGTGCTATAGCACGTCTCACAAACCTTTTAAAACTGTTTAGGGCGGAACTGTGACTATTTTCCATAACTGGCTCGTAATTTCTAAGCTCCAGGGATCATTTTTGATAAAATGTTTGAATTACAGGATTTTCAAACTCGAGCAAAATTTAAAATATGTTAAACCAGAGTATCAATTTTCCGTCAACAAAAGTTTTAAATGCTGAAGAATTTCGGAATGTGAAAGATGCTTAATAAAATCCGCGATGTTTAGAGAAGTATACAATGTATCGGAATGCACGTTAGTTCAAATGTTGACACAAACAAGTCAAACAGTCATTCATAATCTTCAAGTGATTAACTACCACCCTTAAGATGGCTACAGTAAACACTGGCCTTCATCTATACAGGGATTATAGACGTCCTAAAGGACACTACATGATTATATGTGTCCTAAAGGGCACTAGACATGGACTTGTTGACCATATAAAATGCTTGAATTATAATAAAGTGTGGGGATTTTTCTAAAACATATGTAAGATTTGAATTAATTCAGTTATTCAGATATGGAGATTTACTGACCATGTTTTAATAAGCCTCCACTGACACTGATGTCAAGCAAGGCCCCTTGAAAATACTGCCCTGGTGACTAAACAATGTTTTTAAATGATGTTAGGGTATACTAACGATTTAACTTTGCTGAATGCTGTGAGCTCTAAAAACACAAAAAGCTTAAATGAACCTATAAATGAACCTATAAATCTGGTATAATAATAATAATAACTTGCCTAAGCAGCAAACTGTATTAAACAACAATTTGCCTTAAGTAACAAGTCATCTAATTTCCTAAACTGGCTTCCATTTCTAATTACTTGTCTTAAGCAGCCAGGTTGCTAAATACAGGTTTGACAGTGTCCGGTAGATACACTGATGACAAAGTCATGCACAATTGAAATATTTTGTGTTATCAAAAATAAAGTTCTGCCTCATACAAATATTAACAAGCAAATTCGATGAATTGGTATCCCCTGCCGAAAGGGCTTGAGGTGAGGAATGGCAAAAAAATATTTCTGGCAAAAAGTTTAGTTTAATGTTACTAAGAAGCAAATAACTACATTAGTCAAAAAAAATCATTTTAACAGAAAATTAATGTTTTTTGGGTTTTTTTTGTGGGGCAGTGGCGAGAGGGGTAGTGGTGGTGACCGGGTGAGGGTACAAAATTTCACCTGTTGATTATAAATATTGATGGAAAATTAAAAATGAAAAAAAAAAAAAAAAAAAAAAAACTGGGTGGGGGATGGGGACGCATGATCGGGGTGGTGGGCAAGATGGAGTGGACAGTGAGGGCGGGGTGGTGAGAGGGGGGGATGGGACCAAGGCAAGGTGGTGACCAGGTGTGAGTACAAAACTTCACATGTTTATACTAAATGATCATGGAAAATATGAGAAGAAGTTTAATGAAATTCTACCAATGGGTTGGTTTGTCATGTACAAATCTGTAGATTTTTAAACAATTAAAGGGCAATAACTCTAAGGAAAATTGACCAATTGAAAAATAAAATGACCGGCATCATCGAAGTATGTTGGATCATATTTATTTCAAGTTTCATGAAATTCTACCTGCTTGTTACTGAGAAATGGCTGCAGATATAGATTTTTCATTAAATCAAGGGCAATAACTCTAAGGGAAATTGATCAATCCTACAAAAAATTTGATGGGCATCATCGCAGTACGATGGTGCATGTTTATGTCAAGTTTTATAAAATTCTACCTGATAGTTACTGAGAAATGGCTGCAGACAGACATTTTTCATTAAATCAAGGGCAATAACTCTAAGGGAAATTGACCAATCAAAAAAAAACTTGACGGGCATCATCGCAGTATGTTGGTTCATGTTTATTTCAAGTTTCATGAAATTCTACCTGCTAGTTACCGAGAAATGGCTGCCGACGGATGGACACACGGACGGACTGACAGACGGACAACGCCATCTCAATACCCCACTCCCGATTTCATCGGCGGGGGATAATAATAATGAACATGGACTCAAGAAAAGGCTATGAAATATTATTCTAGTTAAGTATCCAGTTACATTTACACCTATTCAGATAATTATCAGAGAACTAATGCCTTACAAGGTATTCAAACCAATCATCTCCAGTCGGTTAGTCTTGTGCTCTATCTTATTGACCTTACTGAGAGGGCAAAGCAAATGCTGCAGTGGCCATGCAGAAAGGTGCACTGGTCATGAAGGTGCAATGGCCCATTAAGGTGCATTTAGCATGAAGGTGCAGTGGTCAGGAAAGCACTGTTACAATTGATTCAGAAAGTGCACTGACCAGTACAGTGCAGTGGTCAGTAACTTCTTAGGAGCAGTGGCCTGGCTAGGGTATTATGGTCAGGATGGTACAATGGCAAGAAGCCTTAAATAGGAAGGTCGGAACAAAAAGTAACGACAAATTTTTAAACTTGAAAAGTTACTTTAAAAATATGTCTATAATGCTCCATTATCCAGAGGTGGTCAATTTAACTCTTGCAGGAGAGCAAAAAAAAACAAAAAACTCAGCTATTTCACATATTTTCTTTTGAAATACTATTTTGAAATTTATATTTTGTGCTTTAATGCTACTTAAAGTCAGATAAAATGAAATGACAGTATTTATAACAGTAATTATTCTATTCTTAACATCTTTAATGCATAATTATGTCACAATATTATAGTATCACAATGTATGATAAAACTGCATTAAGGTAACATAAAAATGCAGAAGCCATAATAAAAAATTCTCAAATGATTGTAAGATATAGGTTTATAACTCTTTCGATGATGATGACTCAACATGTTAAACACTGCAAGCGGTGCATACTGGTTTTGGTTCACTCACCTGGGTATTAAATGTTAGTCCTGACAGTTTAACAGTTATGCACCTATGAAGATCTGCCAGATGTAACTGGGCATGTAATAGTAGAGTGTAGTACAAGACCACTCCCAGATAAATACCCTCCCACTGATTTTTGAACCCCTCCTATGAGCTTTTAAAGGACAATCATGAAATTAAGAAAATATTTGTTGATGCTAAAATATATGTTCTATAACAAATACAACCTTTACAAAAATTCTTTAAAAAATTGTGGTTATTCTAATAAATGTATGGGGGGAAGGTGTTTTGTATACCTTGTGAAATATCAGCAGGGTATTGTTTAGAAGCAGACTTGTGTGGGAGGGGTTTTGTCCATGTCCTATAATTATCAGTCTCAGGTATGCTATAACCTTGAGGTGTTATGTACTGACCATTATGATATTCATGCTACAAAGCTTAATAATCAATGGCCAAGTGGTCTTCAGCTATATATCTGCAAATTATTGTGACCTTCACTGAACACCTCCTGACCCAAAGAACCATACTGACCAAACAACATAATGCTAAAAATTTGATGGTCTTAGACCCGAATTTCCAGGAAAGAAAGCTTTAGCTGTATTGGTGCTATACATCTGGCAAGTTAAAAGAACCAGACTGTCTGGGGTGTTTCTCTAAAAAACTGCCATAATGACCTTCATTGGAAAGGGATAAGCGAGGTGTCTAAACTCTAACCCTAAGGTCAGGGGTTCATATTCAGAGGCAACAGTAAAATATCAGCCTGGTCTCCACAACCCTCTGTTGACCTCTCTTCATCACTGTATATCATACACAGGTGAGCCAAACTTTACTCCAAATACTATGATAATGAAATTCAATATGCAGATGTTTTGAAATATTTTCATTTGCAATTGAAAATGCAAACAAAGAATATGGTTCTAGTTGTTAACTTCTTCTAGAAAAAGCTTTGTAGTACGATAAGGTTATTAAGTCCATATTGATGTGGCACGTAACATTACAATCCGGATGTGAATTTATCAGTCCCCCACACTAAATTTCAATATACGAATAAGAATTAAAATGACAGCAAAGTACACATATTTTGCCATAACATTATTGTGTGTACAGGTTACAGTAAACTTTCTTATTCCAGAAGCAAGATACAGCAGACAATCTAATTCCAGAAGTAAGATACAGCTAGCAGACACTCTAATTCCAGAAGTAAGATATAGCAGACACCCTAATTCCAGAAGTAAGATATAGCAGACCCTCTTATTCCAGAAGTAAGATATAGCAGACACCCTAATTCCAGAAGTAATGATACAGCAGACCCTCTTATTCCAGAAGTAAGATACAGTAGACCCTCTTATTTCAGAAGTAAGATACAGTAGACCCTCTTATTCCAGAAGTAAGATACAGCTAGCAGACAATCTAATTCCAGAAGTAAGATACAGTAGATCTTCTTATTCCTGAAGTAAGATACAGTAGACCCTCTTATTTCAGAAGTAAGATACAGTAGACCCTCTTATTCCAGAAGTAAGATACAGCTAGCAGACACTCTAATTCCAGAAGTAAGATACAGCAGACCCTCTTATTCCAGAAGTAAGATACAGCAGACACCCTAATTCCAGAAGTAAGAAACAGCAGACCCTCTTATTCCAGAAGTAAGATACAGCAGACCCTATTATTCCAGAAGTAAGAAACAGCAGACACTCTTATTCCAGAAGTAAGATACAGCAGACCCTCTTATTCCAGAAGTAAGATACAGCAGACCCTCTTATTTCAGAACTTAGATACAGTAGACCCTCTTATTCCAGAAGTAAGATACAGCGGACCCTCTTATTCCAGAAGTAAGAAACAGCAGACACTCTTATTCCAGAAGTAAGATACAGCAGACCCTCTTATTCCAGAAGTAAGATACAGCAGACCCTCTTATTCCAGAAGTAAGATACAGTAGACCCTCTTATTCCAGAAGTAAGATACAGTAGACCCTCTTATTCCAGAAGTTAGATACAGCTAGCAGACACTCTAATTCCAGAAGTAAGATACAGCAGACCCTCTTATTCCAGAAGTAAGATACAGCAGACACTCTAATTCCAGAAGTAAGATACAGCAGACCCTCTTATTCCAGAAGTAAGATACAGCAGACACTTTTATTCCAGAAGTAAGATACAGCAGACCCTCTTATTTCAGAAGTAAGATACAGTAGACCCTCTTATTCCAGAAGTAAGATACAGCAGACCCTCTTATTCCAGAACTTAGATACAGTAGACCCTCTTATTCCAGAAGATACAGCAGACCCTATTATTCCAGAAGTAAGATACAGCAGACCCTCTTATTCCAGAAGATACAGCAGACCCTATTATTCCAGAAGTAAGAAACAGCAGACCCTCTTATTTCAGAAGTAAGATACAGCAGACACTCTTATTCCAGAACTTAGATACAGTAGACCCTCTTATTCCAGAAGATACAGCAGACCCTATTATTCCAGAAGTAAGATACAGCAGACCCTCTTATTCCAGAAGATACAGCAGACCCTATTATTCCAGAAGTAAGAAACAGCAGACACTCTTATTCCAGAAGTAAGATACAGCAGACCCTCTTATTCCAGAAGTAAGATACAGCAGACCCTCTTATTTCAGAAGTAAGATACAGTAGACCCTCTTATTCCAGAAGTAAGATACAGCGGACCCTCTTATTCCAGAAGTAAGAAACAGTAGACCCTCTTATTCCAGAAGTAAGATACAGCAGACACTCTAATTCCAGAAGTAAGATACAGCAGACACTCTTATTCCAGAAGTAAGATACAGCAGACCCTCTTATGCCAGAAGTAAGATACAGTAGACCCTCTAATTCCAGAAGTAAGATACAGCAGACCCTCTTATTCCAGAAGTAAGATACAGCAGACACTCTTATTCCAGAAGTAAGATACAGCAGACCCTCTTATTCCAGAAATAAGATACAGCAGACCCTCTTATTCCAGAAGTAGGATACAGCAGACCCTCTTATTCCAGAAGTAAGATTCAGCAGACACTCTTATTCCAGAAGTAAGATTCAGCAGACACTCTTATTCCAGGAGTAAGATACAGCAGACCCTCTTATTCCAGAAGTAAGATACAGCAGACCCTCTTATTCCAGAAGTAAGATTCAGCAGACACTCTTATTCCAGGAGTATTGGTAAAGCTATTGGAACTATGCACATGTTTTATACTGATGATGTTGAAATGTAGACATTGGTAAAGCTATTGGAACTATGCACATGTTTATATTGATGATGCAGTCTATTTGAGGACAAGATGACAAACAAACCTTAACACATAGTTATCCCTCACTTTAAATTCTGCTAACTAAATTCCATAAATGCTGCTGACTTAATATCTGTCATTTTCAGTTCAGGCTGACTTCTTTAACAGCTTTAGTTCTGAAAAAAATATTTTCTTCCTTACAACCTGGAGCAACGATCTTCTTCCCAGTTACAACTGATAAAAATCCTGCAAAGACTTTGGGTATGTAAATTCCAACAAACTATAATTTCACATAATATGCCAACTATTCTACAAAATGCACAAACATGTACAATAATATGTCCAAACTACAGCAATGCAATAAAGAGGCTATATCAATCTGGTCAGTAGGACACAATTTGACAGGCGGTGTGACATATGGCAAGGACCTCCAGGGGGCCTGCGTGCTTACTACTGTAGGTAACACTTCAGTCTAGCCAATTACCTGTAGGGTACTTGTACCGTGTAACACAAGTATGTAATTATGCAATTATGTCATTTCCCCTTTATGATTGCGCAATCTACAGATAATACTAATTGATCCTGCATGTTCAAACGAGGTCACCTGCTCATATGATATATATACATGTACCATAAAATCATACAAGGGGCATAATGTATTGTTAAATTCAAATTAAATTGTAGGATCATGTTTGTTGATCAAATATGAGATACTGTCAAATCACAAATTTTCATTGAACACTTATTCTCATGACAATTGTATATCATGTCATAATATCAACAAATTCTATTTCCAATGTTTTTTTTCATTTTGACTTTTAAAAATTCAAACTGTCCCAACATAGCCATTTTGGTAAAGTCAGCGAAGGTGTCTTTTGTGGTCGTTTGAAAGTGGCACCCTTCCATTTTTTCAATATTTATAAAATATGTTCATTTCACAGCAATTGTGAGTAAAATGTTTTTATCATTTCAAACATCTTAAGGATAACATGGTGTAATAGCCATTTTTCATATCTTTTAACTGGATGGTAATATTTAAAAGAAATCTGGTCACTTTAAAGACATTCAAAATTAAAAACTTTTCACCGAGAAACTTTTCAAATTTTATCATTTCTGGGGAATATAATCGCTATTGAAGTGAACATTGCCTATGGGAAATATATAATTTCTTTGATTATGAGAATCTGAACTTAAGATTTGAGAAAATTTTGCGGTAGATAGCTGCATTATATGATTCTGATACAAATATCAACAAGAGGGCCATGATGGCCCTATATCGCTCACCTGTTATCATTGCACTTGAGGACAAGAAGGTCCTCAGAAAAAATATCTAAGTCCAAATGACAGTAACAACAAAGGGAAGAAATTTAACCAAAAAGAAAAAAAAATTCTTACAAGGTACAGATATGTCAAAATACACCTACAAATTGGAGGTACCATCCATGTTGTACCACACAAAAGTGGTCTCGGTTTTTCCCTACGGCCAATAATAAGAAAGTTACTAAAAATAAGCTATTTATAGTAACGTAAAAGGGAAGTAATTAAAAAGAAAATAAAAAAAATTTATTGTAAGTGAAGAAAAGAAGGATCTGCCAAATAAATCTGTTGACATAAATGAAATTTCAGATCAGTATCTTCATTTAGTTAAGGAGATATACCCATTTTAATTTGAAATAAAGGGAGGTAATTTGACATAAAATCAGTCCATAGTTATCTACCCTGATTGGCTCAGTCCAACTAATGACAATAATGAAATTTCAAATAAATACTGTAAGTACTTACTGATATAAATCCATTTTGATTACAATCAGGGGAGGTAATCAGATATAACTCTGAACCTACGCTTGGATCTGATTTGTCATGGAATCCAAGAATTATTATTGTTGAAGTGTTTTTGGAAGTTTGTATCAAATAAAACCATAAATGAAGTCTCTATATGGCTGCAAAAGCCAAAATAGCCAATTTTGGACAATTAAGGGGCCATAACTCTGGAACCCATGAAGAAATCTGGCCAGTTCAAGAAAGGAACCAAGATCTTGTGGTGATACAAGTTGTGTGCAAGTTTGGTTAAAATCGATTCATAAATGAAGCTGCTATTGTGCAGACAAGGTCAAAATAGCTAATTTTGGCCCTTTCAGGGGCCATAACTCTGGAACCCATAATGGGATCTGGCCAGTTCCAGAAAGGAACCAAGATCTTATGGTGATACAAGTTGTGTGCCAGTTTGGTAAAAATCAAATCATAAATAAAGCTGCTACTGTGCAGACAAGGTCAAAATAGCTAATTCTGGCCCTTTCAGGGGCCATAACTCTGGAACCCATAATGGAATCTCGCCAGTTCAAGAAAGGAACCAAGATCTTATGATGATACAAGTTGTATGCCAGTTTGGTTAAAATCAAATCATAAATGAAGCTGCTACTGTGCAGACAAGGTCAAAATAGCTAATTCTGGCCCTTTCAGGGGCCATAACACTGGAACCCATAATGGGATCTGGCCAATTCAAGAAAGAAACTGAGATCTTATGGTGATACAAGTTGTGTGCAAGTTTGGTTAAAATAAAATCATAAATGAAACCTCTATCGTGCAGACAAGAAATTGTGGACGGACAACGGACGGACGAAGGGCGATCACAAAAGCTCACCCTGTCACTACGTCACAGGTGAGCTAAAAAGAAATCTAAAATTCCCCATTGGGGGAAAGGAGAAAATTATTTTTTCTAGTTTTCAGGGGAGATAACTCACCAAAATTATCAGGGGAGGTAATTAAATCTAAAGAAAATTTTTGATAACTTTTGTCACTATTATAACTTGTCAATATGCACCTTATTTCTATCGTTTGACATTTTTAAAGCTAAAATTATTAAGTTGTATGTAAGCTTTTGGTGAAATTGATGCCTTTTACACCATGTTATCCTTAAGAATGAACTGTGACATATATAAAGAAGCATACCCTTTAAAATCTGGTACATACTGAACTAAATACCTTGGTTTCAAAGGTCAGTCAATAGTATTTTTATCTGGATATTTGAGTGCTAATCACATGTTCATAAAACATTTGAAGGTATTTATTTTACCATACATACACACCTTGAGCTTTTACATCTATTTCCTACACTCAACAAATGAATAAAATTTCTGGTACAAGCACTGCGTGTCCCATTCTGAAACAATACATATATACATTGTCATTCTGGATTTTTCAAATTCTGTTTGAAACAGAATTAATACAATGAAGTATGACCAAGTATTATTTTGATCTTTATTTTGATTGTGGCCAACCGAAAATATGTATCAATAGCTTGTGTAGGAGGGAAACCACAATAAAACATTAAACTGATCCAAGGCAATTTAATGTAAAATGGAATTAATAACATGTATTGACAAAATATTGCCTGTTTGGCAAGTCACCCATATTTTATCACATAATTTACACCTTCCGATATGGTACTTAATGAAGAAAATACTACAAATGTTTTTAAAGTTACAGAAATGACCTGCAATACACATGATACATTTACTCTAACACTGTAATGTTAACAATGAAAAAAAATTGATAATGCTATCAAATTATCTAATTACTAGTTTTAAAAATTTATCGATGACTAAAAATATACATATATTCCGCGTCATATCATTAAAATGATGACAATTTATTATGATTCATACATTTATCACCTGATTTTATATTTATTTTATTGATTTGCAATATTCCAAAAATGATAAACAACACTTATTATCATAAAACCATGCATATATATCAATGGCCGAGTGTCTGATGTTTGTATCATCTAATAAATCTCATACAAGATAGGACTGTTTCG